>NC_053499.1:3092724-3147724 GCF_905171775.1 Rana temporaria
TGCATTTACAGTGAGTCTCTAATTAACAATTACCCAACAGATAACAAAAAAAAAAAAAAAAGATCACAATTGCCAAACATGTAATACAACATTCTTATTGCTATGTAGATTACCTCATTACCCCTTGTGTATTTTTTTTAAAATAAATATAATAATTGCTATATATATATATATATATATATATATATATATATATATATATATATATATACTGTGTATATACTATATGTTTTTGTAAATACCGTGATAAGTGGCAAATATAATAAAACATTCTTCTTGCTATTTAGATTTCAATATAGCACCCCTTGGCATTATATATATATATATATATATGTGTATGTATGTATTTTATCTATTTTTTGTAATTATTTTGAAAAAAGATATATCTATATATATAGTTACATAGTTAGTCAGGTTGAAAAAAGACACAAGTCCAACCAGCTCAACTATAAATATAAATGTATATTTTTTTATTTGTAATTATATATATATATATATATATATATATATATATATATATATATATATATATATATATATATATATATATTTATTTATTTGTAATTATTTATTTGTAATTATTATTTAAAAAATAAATAAAAAAAAATTTCAAGAATTCTCACAGGGAATCCAAAAATAGATACCTGTATATCTGACCCAGCGATTTCCCTGCAAAAGTCTTCAGCCCTTCTTTGCCAGGCGTTAAAATCCTTTGTTTTATTGAATCCATTATTGCTTCAGGTGTGTCGTAGCAGGTGTCTTCTCAAATTCTAGGATGCACCGCAATGGCCAATTTTCATAGTGCTATTATATTCCAAAAGACAAAAAAAAAAAAAAAGAAGAAGAAAAACCCAAAAGCTAAGGTAAGATCCTACAAAAAAAACAAAAAGCGAAAAAAACAAAAAACAAAAAGAAAGTGAGATCCGAGCCCCGGAGATGGAGACAATGGCTACAAGGTGTTCCTGGCAGAGAGTTCTCTTCTCAATGCAAGTGAAGGCTGTCTCATGGCTATTACAGAGCTCCGTGCATTGGTCCTCTCGCTGCTTAAAAATCCATTTTGCATCACATATGCCTCAATAAAAAAAACTCTGGCGCTACGCTCCGTAGCAATGGCGAGGTGTAGAGGAGATATTGCATTTCACGAAAGACCCAAGACGGAAAAAAAAATGAATTCCTAGATAGAAAATTCCAACGTGGAAAAAAAAAATTCTTAAACCTTCAAACCTTGATTGGTCTTGGAGCAAAAGTGTAAGAATTTCACCGGCTGGGTCTTACCGGCTGGGTCTTACCGGCTGGGTCTTACCGGTTGGGTCTTACCGGCTGGGTCTTACCGGCTGGGTCTTACCGGTTGGGTATTACCGGCTCCACCACCGGCTTTGCAATTAGAATAGGAAGGGAGTTCAGGATCTTTAATGAGGTCTTCAACAGGCTGCAATTTTCGCAATTTTCCTATTTCACTCAACTCTCGGCCCCCCCTCCTCTCTCCTCTTGCGTCTCTATTGGTGCTTCAGCACCGTGGACAGGTCCGGTGGAAAAAGGAAAAGGCTTCCTGTTCTCTCTCTCTCTCGCTCTACACTGCTAACTTTCCAAGGGAATTGGGGCGGATCGCAAGCGCAAAGCATTCATTCTCCGGGCTCCTCGGAGTGGATGCTATGGAAACCAAAGCGAAGATGTCATCATTTCAAGTCGAGGTGTAGCAAAGGGTGCAAGGTCCTCATTCAAGAGTTTATTAAAAAAGAAACACCTTGTTTTCTTTTGTCTATAAATTGCTAATCTTGCCTTAATTTTTTTTATATATATATAATTTACTTACAAAAATTTTCAGAAAATATATACATATTTTTTTTGCTTCTGTGATTTTTTTTTTCAGAAAATATTTATATATATATTTTTTTAATTCTGTGATTTACTCTGCACTTCACAAAAAAGAGACACCTTATTTTCCTTTGTCTATAAATTGCTAATCTTGCCCTAATTTTTTTTAATATATAACTTACTTACAACAATTTTCAGAAAAATATGGGCCAGATTCACAAAAGGGATACGATGGCGTATCTCTGTTTCTATCGATGCGAATGGATTCATAGAATCAGTTACGCATAGATATCCATAAGATCCGACAGGTGTAATTGTTTTACACTGTCGGATCTTAGGATGCAGTACCGCGGCCGCCGCTGGGGGGAGTTCGCGTTGTAAACCAGCGTCGGGTATGCAAATTAGGAGTTACGGCGGATCCCCGACGGATTTTCGCGTTCGCTACGTCGCAGCTAATCTAGTTTCCCGTCGCAAAGTTAGTCGTCGTTTTAGGTGCCCTAACTTTAGTCCGCAAACATATTGCTGTCTAAAGTATGGCCGTCGTTCCCGCGTCGAAATTTTAAATTTAACGTCATTTGCGTAAAAAGATGTCCGGGAATACGTTCGAAAAATTGACGTCACGGCGCGCAAAGCACGGCGGGAGTTAGGAAACGGAGCATGCGCAGTAGGTCCGGCGCGGGAGCGCCCCTAATTTAAATGGCACACGCCCATTTGAATTGGCCCGCCTTGCGCCGGAGGCCGCGGGCGTAGTTTTTTTGTAGTGCTTTGTGAATCAGGCACTAGCGGTGGTGTAACGTATCTACGATACGTTACGCCGCCGCAATTCTACGTGAATCTGGCCCTATATACATATTTTTTTTGCTGCTGTGATTTTTTTTTTCAGAAAATATTTACATATTTTTTTTTAATTGTGTGATTTACTCTGCACTTCACAAAAAAGAGACACAGTGGGCCAGATCCACATAGAATTGGATAGGTACAGCGTATCAGAGATACGCTACGCCGCCGTATCTTACCTGGCTTTAAGTCGAATCCAGGAAGATTTTGCTTCGTAAGTTACGGCGGCGTAGTGTATTTCAAAACGGCGATTAGGGGGCGTGATTCATTTAAATAAAGCGCGCCCCAGCGCTGATTGAACTGCGCATGCTCCGTTTTCGAAATTTCCCGCCGTGCTTTGCGCGAAATGACGTCGCAACAACGTCATTTTTTGAACTTAGACGTAACTTACGTCCATCCCTATTTACGGACGACTTACGCAAAAAAAAAAAAAATTAAATTTCGACGCGAGAACGACGGCCATACATGGCAAGTCTATCTATACGCCGCAAAATAGCAGCTTTAACTATACGCCGGAAAAAGCCGACTAGAGACGACGTAAGAGAATGCGACGGCCGCGAGTTTGTTCATGGTTCGTCGGAAAAAGCTCATTTGCATACCCGACGCGGAAAACGACGCAAACTCCACCCAGCGGGCGCCGGAGTATTACACCTACCATCCGAAGGCGTACGCCTGTCGGATCGAAGCCTAAAGCCGTCGTAACTTGTTTTGAGGATTCAAAACAACGCTACGACGCAGCAAATTTGAAAATACGTCGGAGTATCAGTAGATACGCCGGCATATTACAACTGTGAATCTGGCCCTATATTTTCTTTTGTCTATAAATTGCTAATCTTGCCTACATTTTTATTTTATTTTTTATATATATAATATACTTAAAAACAATTTTAAGAAAATATATACATTTTTATATTTAAATTTAAAAATATATATATATAAAATTAAGGCAAGATTAACAATTTATAGACAAAAGAAATTAAGGTGTCACTTTTTTTGTGTGAAGTGCAGAGTAAATCACAGAATTTAAAATATATATATATATATATATATATTTTTTAATTCTGTGATTTACTCTGCACTTCACAAAAAAAAAGAGACACCTTAATTTCTTTTGTCTATAAATTGTTAATCTTGCCTTAATTTTTTTTATATATATATATATATATATATATATATATATATATATATAATATATATATATATATATTTTTAAATATTTATATATATATATATTTTTTTTACACTCTGCACTTCACAAGCCAAGCTTGTGGTATATGAGGTTGGTCCTCGTTCCCTGGCTCAATATTTTCAAGCGGTGCGATCACGTGACAGATGACGCAACGTCTTTCGACGATCACACCATGCAGGGGGGTTCAGAGCTGAACAATAACGAGCATTCCCAATCCCTGGAAGAAAACTTGTTACCGCAATTAATTTATTAAATTTTTTTGTATG
Source organism: Rana temporaria (assembly GCF_905171775.1). NCBI lineage: Eukaryota > Metazoa > Chordata > Amphibia > Anura > Ranidae > Rana > Rana temporaria. The sequence continues at coordinate 3,096,832 of NC_053499.1, forward strand.
TTGGAAGGTTACATTTCCCTTATCTGTGGAGAAGGTGGAACATACACACATGCACCATATTAATATTAAACCATGATGGTGGGTGAGGGTGGCTACATTGATAACCACCTGTAGAGTACCTCATTATATCGCAATGGCGGGTGAGGGGTGGATAGATTGATCACCACGCATATTATACTATGGTGGTTGGAGAGGGTGGCTACATTGATCATTGCCCATAGAGCACTCCATTATACAATGTTGGTTGATGAAGGTGGCTACCTTCGATCACCACCCTCATTGCACTTTATCATACCATGATGGTGGGTAAAGGATGGCTACATTGATCAGCACCCGTAGAGCACCGAAATACACCTAACGGTGGGTGAGGATGGATATATTGTTCACCACCTGTAGAGCACCTCATTATACCATAATGGTGTTGGTGGGTGAGGGTGGCTACCCTAATCACCACCCATAGAGCACTCCATTATACCATGATGGCGGGAGGGGGTGGCTACATTGATCACCACCCATAGAACACCTTATTATACCATGTTGGTCGGTGAGGGTGGCTACATTTTTCATCACCCATAGTGTATCTCATTATACCATGATGGTGGGTGAGAGTGGCTACATTGATCACCACCCATAGTGTATCTCATTATACCATGATGGTGGGGGTGGCTACATTGATCACCACCCATAGAGTACCTCATTATACCATGATGGTGGGTGAGGGTGGTTACCCTGATCACCACTCATAGAGCACCTCATTATATTATGATGATGGGTGAGGGTGGCTACATTGATCACCACCCATAGAGCACCTCATTATTCCACGATGTTGGGTGAGGATGACTACATTGATCGCCACCCATTGAGCACCCTATTATACATAGTGGGTGGGGGTGGCTACATCAGCACATATTGATTACCTCATTATATCATGATAATGGGTGAGGGTGAATACATTGATCACCATGCATATTATACGATGATGGTGGGTGGGGGTGGCTACATTGATTACCACCCCTTTATACCATGTTGGATTTATTGTTCACCACCTGTAGAGCACCTCATTATACTATACTGGTGGGTGAGGGTGACTACCCTAATCACCACCAATCGAGCACCTCATTATACCATGATGGTGGGTGAGGGTGGCTACATTGATCATCGCCCATTAAACCATGATGGTCACTGGGTGGGGGGGCTACATCGATCATCAGCGATAGAGCACCTCATTATACCTTATTGTTGGGTAATGGTTGCTACAATGATCACTACACGTAGAATACCTCATTACCATGGAGTGCAGGGGTCACTGGAGACACAGGAGTGCAGGGGTCACTGGGGACACAGGAGTGCAGGGGTCACGGGGTGCAGAGGAGTGCAGGGGTCACGGGGTGCAGAGGAGTGCAGGGGTCACTGGTGGCACAGGAGTGCAGGGGTCACGGGGTGCAGAGGAGTGCAGGGGACACAGGAGTGCAGGGGTCATGGGGTGCAGAGGAGTGCAGGGGTCACTGGAGACACAGGAGTGCAGGGGTCACTGGGGACACATCAGTGCAGGGGTCATGGGGTGCAGAGGAGTGCAGGGGTCACTGGTGGCACAGGAGTGCAGGGGTCACGGGGTGCAGAGGAGTGCAGGGGTCACTGGGGACACAGGAGTGCAGGGGTCACGGGGTAAAGAGGAGTGCAGGGGTCACTGGAGGCACAGGAGTGCAGGGGTCACTGGGGACACAGGAGTGCAGGGGTCACTGAAGACACAGGAGTGCAGGGGTCACTGGAGACACATGGAGTGCAGGGGTCACTGAAGACACAGGAGTGCAGGGGTCACTGGAGACACAGGAGTGCAGGGGTCACTGGGGACACAGGAGTGCAGGGGTCACTGGAGGCACAGGAGTGCAGGGGTCACGGGGTGCAGAGGAGTGCAGGGGTCACTGGTGGCACAGGAGTGCAGGGGTCACTGGAGGCACAGTAGTGCAGGGGTCACTGGGGACACAGGAGTGCAGGGGTCACGGGGTGCAGGGGTCACTGGAGACACAGGAGTGCAGGGGTCACTGGGGACACATCAGTGCAGGGGTCATGGGGTGCAAAGGAGTGCAGGGGTCACTGGTGGCACAGGAGTGCAGGGGTCACGGGGTGCAGAGGAGTGCAGGGGTCACTGGAGACACAGGAGTGCAGGCGTCACTGGAGGCACAGGAGTGCAGGGGTCACTGGGGACACAGGAGTGCAGGGGTCACGGGGTGCAGAGGAGTGCAGGGGTCACTGGAGACACAGAAGTGCAGGGGTCACTGGAGACACAGGAGTGCAGGGATCACGGGGGTGCAGAGGAGTGCAGGGGTCACTGGAGACACAGGAGTGCAGGCGTCACTGGAGGGCACAGGAGTGCAGGGGTCACTGGAGACACAGGAGTGCAGGGGTCACTGGAGACACAGGAGTGCAGGGGTCACGGGGGGGAAAGAGGAGTGCAGGGGTCATTGGGGACACAGGAGTGCAGGGGTCACTGGGGACACAGGAGTGCAGGGGTCACGGGGGGGAAAGAGGAGTGCAGGGGACACAGGAGTGCAGGGGTCACTGGAGACACAGGAGTGCAGGGGTCACTGGAGACACAGGAGTGCAGGGGTCACTGGAGGCACAAGAGTGCAGGGGCCAACCCCAACCAGAAGAGCTGTCTCCTGATTGGCTGCTGTGCCGGTACTAGGAGTAAAACCTGGAAGTGCCTTCAGCCACATGCAGGAGAGGAGGGCCATCTCTAGATGTAACAGGTGATTGTTACAATATGTCATCTATATACAAAACTAAGTTCATCACTTATAATTAAAATGTTTTTTTGTTGAGTTTTAAATAAAGTGTGGGAGAGGGTTAGAACCCCTGTATCCCCAAGGAGAAGATTCTTCCCCATTTCCATGATGGACGGCACAAGTGAGTGATCTCCCCAGCGGGGGGGGGGGGGGAGGGGACACATGGAGAAGGCCTGGAATGTAATTCATATGAATATCACTTTAATATTATAAAATAATTTTCCAGATTTGTATTTGGATTTGCGGGACAAACAGGAATCTTTCGCTGTCAGATTTCAGGATTATCATGTCGGAAATTGATTTCTGACCTCCAAGCTTTCAAGAAAATGGAAGGTTATCCTCCCTGCTAATGTCTGATCTCAGGGCTGAGATATCCAACCCTTCTCCTAGGCCGCCCCCTAGTGTCCACATCAATGTATTGTGCTTACCTGGGGATTGAAGGGATAGAGAGACACAAAAGATGAGAAAGAAAAGAAACAAGTGAGCTGTGACAGGGGGGGGGGGGGGGTCTCTGGTCCTCACACTGATGAGGGGGGTCTCTGGTCCTCACACTGATGAGGGGGGTCTCTGGTCCTCACACTGATGAGGGGGGTCTCTGCTCCTCACACTGATGAGGGGGGTCTCTGCTCCTCACACTGATGAGGGGGGTCTCTGCTCCTCACACTGATGAGGGGGGTCTCTGGTCCTCCTCACTCTGATGAGGGGGGTCTCTGCTCCTCACACTGATGAGGGGAGTCTCTAGTCCTCACACTGATGAGGGGGGTCTCTGGTCCTCACACTGAAGAGGGGGGTCTCTAGTCCTCACACTGATGAGGGGGGTCTCTAGTCCTCACACTGATGAGGGGGGTCTCTAGTCCTCACACTGATGAGGGGGGTCCCTGGTCCTCACATTGATGAGGGGGGTCCCTGGTCCTCACACTGATGAGGGGGGTCTCTGGTCCTCACACTGATGAGGGGGGGTCTCTAGTCCTCACACTGATGAGGGGAGTCTTTGGTCCTCACACTGATGAGGGGGGTCTCTAGTCCTCACACTGATGAGGGGGGTCTCTAGTCCTCACACTGATGAGGGGGGTCTCTGGTCCTCACACTGATGAGGGGGGTCTCTGGTCCTCACACTGAAGAGGGGGGTCTCTAGTCCTCACACTGATGAGGGGGGTCTCTGGTCCTCACACTGATGAGGGGGGTCTCTGGTCCTCACACTGATGAGGGGGGTCTCTGGTCCTCACACTGATGAGGGGGGTCTCTGGTCCTCACACTGATGAGGGGGGTCTCTAGTCCTCACACTGAGGGGGGTCTCTGGTCCTCACACTGATGAGGGGGGTCTCTAGTCCTCACACTGATGAGGGGGGTCTCTATTCCTCACACTGATGAGGGGGGTCTCTGGTCCTCACACTGATGAGGGGGGTCTCTGGTCCTCACACTGATGAGGGGGGTCTCTGGTCCTCACACTGATGAGGGGGGTCTCTAGTCCTCACACTGATGAGGGGGGTCTCTGGTCCTCACACTGATGAGGGGGGTCTCTGGTCCTCACACTGATGAGGGGGGTCTCGAGTCCTCACTCTGATCAGGGGGGTCTCTGGTCCTCACACTGATGAGGGGGGTCTCGAGTCCTCACTCTGATCAGGGGGGTCTCTGGTCCTCACACTGATGAGGGGGGTCTCTGGTCCTCACACTGATCAGGGGGGTCTCTAGTCCTCACACTGATGAGGGGGGTCTCTGGTCCTCACACTGATGAGGGGGGTCTCTAGTCCTCACACTGATGAGGGGGGTCTCTGGTCCTCACACTGATGAGGGGGGTCTCTGGTCCTCACACTGATCAGGGGGGTCTCTGGTCCTCACACTGATCAGGGGGGTCTCTGGTCCTCACACTGATGAGGGGGGTCTCTGGTCCTCACACTGATGAGGGGGGTCTCTGGTCCTCACACTGATCAGGGGGGTCTCCCATTCCTCCCACCAGTTCACCAGAAGGAGCCGAGTATTCCCGACATTTCCAAATTGCAGGTTATTAGTGACCAGACAAAGGCAGACAATTGGTTGTGATGGAGAGATAATCATCCCCGCCACAAGGAGGCACTTCACCTCAATCCATCCAACACGACCCCCTGATGACAGATAATTGGTACAAATTATTATTATTATTTCTACAACGAGAAAATCCCCAACACACCAGTGATAGGAGGAGCGGGGCTGAGAGCTTCCATGCCCAGGAACACTAATGCCGCGTACACACGATCGGAAATTCCGACAAGAAAACCATGGATTTTTATTTTTTTTCGACAGAATGTTGGCACACACTTGTGTTGCTCACACACGGGTCACACAAATCGTGTCAGAAATTCAATACAAGGAGTCCCTCTCTGGCCGGTCCCTACTCTGCTCTGCACAATTTCCGACCAAAAACTCACATCGGACATTTGTTGTCGGAAAGTCCACCCTTATATCAGGGTCACCTTTTAGGGTCCCCTCAACATCAGGATCCCCATCAGAGTCCCCCTTATATCAGGGTCCCCTTTCAGAGTCCCCTCAAAATCAGGATCCCCATCAGAGTCCCCCCTTATATCAGGGTCCCTTTTTAGAGTCCCCTCAACATCAGGATCCCCATCAGAGTCCCCCCTTATATCAGGGTCCCCTTTTAGAGTCACCTCAACGTCAGGATCCCCATCAGAGTCTCCCCTCATATCAGGGTCCCCTTTTAGAGTCCCCTCGACATCAGGATCCCCATCAGAGTCCCCCCTTATATCAGGGTCCCCTTTTAGCATCCCCTCAACATCAGGATCCCCATCAGAGTCCCCCCTTATATCAGGGTCCCCTTTTAGAGTCACCTCAATGTCAGGATCCCCATCAGAGTCCCCACTTATATCAGGGTCCCCTTTTAGCGTGCCCTCGACACCAGGATCCCCATCAGAGTCCCCCTTATATCAGGGTCCCCTTTTAGCGTGCCCTCGACACCAGGATCCCCATCAGAGTCCCCCCTTATATCAGGGTCCCCTTTTAGCGTCCCCTGGACATTAGGATCCCCATCAGAGTCCCCCCTTATATCAGGGTCCCCTTTTAGATTCCCCTCAACATCAGCATCCCCTTTAGAGTCCCCGCTTATATCAGGGTCCCCTCGACATCAGGATCAGATATTTTTTTTTTTGGGGGGGGGGGGTGTTGTAGGGTGAAGTATGTGTATGTTAACTGTATTTGGAAGTGTATTAATGTGAAATATTTCAATTTGTATTGATGTAAAGAAAACAATAAAAAAAATTACTGAATTGAAAAAACAAAAACAGATACACAATAAAACATTAAACCCTTCAATCTTAAGACACCAATAAAAATGCATGCAAATTACTACATACCGGTATGTAGTAAGTTGCCTTACTTCATATATTTTCCTATAAACATGTTTTTATGCTTCTTTATATGTGTTTATGACATTTATCACGGTTTAGATTTTTAGACAGTTCAATCTGTTGCTCTTGAGAACCCCCAGACTGAGTTGAAACGCGTAGGTTTGCCCACTTTTTTGGAGATCTAGAGCTATTCCTTGCATGCAGAAAGTCCTGTCATCCGGGGGCAAATTTTTTCACTTACTGTTGCATGTATTTTATTTGTGTCTAAAAATTGCATTTAATAAAATTATATTTGTATTTTTATATATATATAGCGGAACCTCGGATTACGAGGATAATCCGTTCCAGGAGAATGTTCGTAATCCAAAGTACTTGCATATCAAAGCGAGTTTCCCCATTGAAGTCAATGGAAACTAAAATAATTTGTTCCGCATTGACTTCAATAGCATGCAATACAGCATGCGGGCAGAGGCGGGGGGGGGGGCGCCAGAGAGCCTTGGAAACGTCCGGAAAGGCCTGAGGACAGCTCAGCCTTTCCCAGATTTGCCGAGGTCAGCCGACCTGTCCTCGGGCCTTTCCGTGCATTTCCGAACAGCGGCGAATGGCTCCGGCGCCTCCCAACTCAGGCCAAACGTGGTACTGCACCCCACTTTGGCCTGAATCCTGCTTGTTTTGCGACACTCGCAAACCGAGTAAGGATATTTTAAAATACAGCGCCCGTATTGCGAAAACGCTTGTTAACCGAGTTACTCGCAATCCGATTGTCATAAAGGTGCCTTTCCGAAATTCCCTTCCATAAATCTCCTTTCTGTATCTAGAAATACACAATAGTTCGTTCAAGGATATTAAAAATAAAGTATCAGCGTTGCTCTCGGAAATCTTCCCATCATCCCGGGATGGCGCCGGCGAGAGGCAACTTTGGTCTTTCCTCCTCCGGCGGTGTCGCCTCAGATAAACAGATCCATAGAAACATAACAGATTCACGAGATTCCAGCTTGACCTTTTCCAGCATCAAAACAGGTGTCACGCGCTCCCTCAATTACGTACCGCGGTTTATAAAAAAAAAACGATAAGGAAAAATAAACCCAACGTGATTAATTAGTCTGGTTATGGAGAAGGAAATGATAAGGCAGATAAACATATTAGGTTTGTGTGCGTTTGCAGGCTCCTCCGACCTATGCCAGTTCCCATTAGTGCGCAACACGGAATACGAAGGGCGATGGAAGGCGAGCCCTGCGAGTCGCACTCGTTATTTTGTAACAACACGCCGAAATAAATTATTCATCGCCAACGTTTTATGAACAAGATTAGCTGAACAACTCCTTTAAAGTGAAACTGTAGTCAATCTAAGTACAGGAGGCATCTCCAGGGGTCTGGACATACACATGGAGAGGATGAGGGCCCCGGAGGGCCCCAGAGCCCAGGATACTGAATACGCAAATACCAAACTCATCTAAGGGGTCAGTGCCTGGTGTTACTCCCTCCTGTGTCTCCCTACGGGCCCATGTAGGAGGTGGCACTGCCATGCAGCAGCTTTGTATTGGGGGGCTCCTGGGATACTCTAGATTAGGGGGTCATCAAACTTGTATGAGGGCCAGGGACGCCATCAGGGGGGTACAGGCAGTACACCTGTAAGGGGCCCAGAGGTCCCCAGGGGCCCAGATGGCAACCCCCCCTTTTTTTTAAGGGGCCCGGAGGTCCCCAGGGCCCCGGATGCCAACCCCCCCTTTTTTTTTATAACTATTTTTTTTTGCTTTTATTAAAGGGCCCAGAGGCCCCCAGGGCCCCAGATGGCAACCCCCCCCCCCTTGTTTTTATTTTTTCATTTTTTTAATATATTTTTTTATTTCTTTTTTTTCCTTTTTATTAAAGGGCCCAGAGGCCCCCAGGGCCCCAGATGGCAACCGGATAAAAAAGAAATAAAAAAGAAATAAAAAAGAAAAGAAATTAAAAAAGAAATTAAAAAATATATTAAAAAAACAAAAAAAAAAACAAGGGGGGGGGCCTTGTTTTTTTTTCCATTTTTTTAATATATTTTTTTATTCATTTTTTATCCTTTTTATGAAAGGCACCAGAGGTCCCCAGGGCCCCCGGATGGCAACCCACCTTTTTATATATATATATATATATATATATATATATATATATATATATATATATATATATATATTTTTTTTTTATTAACCACTTCCATACGAGGCACTTACGCCCCTTCCTGCCCAAGCCAATTTTCAGCTTTCAGCACTGTCGCACTTTGAATGACAATTGCGCGGTCGTGCTACACTGTACCCAAACAATTTTTTTATCATTTTGTTCCCAAAAATAGAGCTTTCTTTTGGTGGTATTTGATCACCTCTGCGGTTTTTATTTATTTTTTGCGCTATAAACAAAAGAAGAGTGACAATTTTAAAAAAAAAACACTATTTTTTACTTTTTTATTTAATAAATATCACAATTTTTTTTTAAAAAACTTTTTTTTCCCTCAGTTTAGGCCGATACGTATTCTTCTACATATTTTTGGTAAAAAAAATCGCAATGATCATATATTGATTGGTTTGCGCAAAAGTTATAGCGTTTACAAAATAGCTGATAGATTTATGGCATTTTTATTTTATTAATTTTTTTACTAGTATTGGCGGCGATTTGCGATTTTTTTACTGTCACCGTGACATTGCGGCGAACACATCGGACACTTTTGACACGTTTTTGGCGCCATTCACATTTATACAGCGATTAATGCGATAAATATGCACTAATTACTGTATAAATGTGACTGGCATTGAAGGGGTTAACACTAGGGGGTGAGGGAGGGGTTAATATGTATACCTGTATTGTGTTCTAACTGTGGGGGAAGGGGGGTGACTGGGGGAGGTGACCGATCTATGTCCCTATGTACAAGGGACACAGATCGGTCTCCTCTCTCCCCTGACAGGACGTGGAGCTCTGTGTTTACACACAGAGCTCCACGTCCCTGCTCTGTCGTTACCGATCGCGGGTACCTGGCGGACATCGCGACCGCCAGGCACGCGCATCGGCATCTCGGGGACGCGCCGCGCGCGCGCCCCCCAGTGGCCGCAGGAATACAGGACGTCAATTGACGTCCTGTTGAATATTCAGAGTCACCGTGGAGCCGCCATTTGACGATGGCCCGGTACTCTAGTGGTTAAAGGGCCTGGAGGTCCCCAGGGCCCCGGATGGCTACCCCCCCCTTTTTTATAATTTTTTTTGTAAGGGGCCTTTTTGTAAGGGCCCCCCTTTTTTTTTTGGTTCGTCAGCACCCAAAGCCCCTAGCTTCTCAATTCACGCCCCCCGCTTCTCAATTTGCTCTCAATTAACGGCGGCACCCCCGCTTCTCAATTAAAACCCCCCGGCTTCTCAATTCGCAGCACCCCCCGCAACAGCATATCCTCCCCCGGTTGTCTGCTCCAGAGCAGGGGGCCCATGCCTGAAGCTGTGTAAGTGGCCCCATAACTCCTGATGAGGGCCACATAGTATATTTTTTCTCCAAATAATCACTCACTTCGCTGTGGTCTGGCTCCGCCCACTGATGATAACAGGAGGATAATCTGCTGGATATGGATAGTTATGGTTTTTAGGCATTCGATAAACAACAAAGGGGGGGACAGGAATTCCAAAACAACAGACGAGCAAATCAGGAATCAGCAAAACTGAAAGTGGGAGAAGATCGGCGGATTATTATGATATAAAATGTTGCCAATTTGGGGAACTACATTGGAGCCATTGGGAAAGGCGGTTATAAAATCTCCTTTCATAGATCCAGGACCCGTTCTCATGCACAAAATACATCATTTGCTCTATTACTTTATTTTTTATTTTTATTACAGAAAAAAAATTAAATTAAATTAAATATTTAAAGAGGCCGTACACACCTAAGAATGTATACAAAAAGGATAAAACAAAGATACAATCCTAATTTAAATAAACCAAACTACCCAAATACACCCCCCCCCCCACCAAAAAATTCTAAATAAATAAACATCTTTGAAATAAACAAACAAAAAAAAAAAAGAGTAATTTTTTTCTAACGCAAATTTTTCTCAATAAGAGACATTGGGAATCACCACCTCGGCAAATTTCACAGATGGTTAAAAAATTTGTTTCATTTCGATTCTTTTTTTACATAAATTCATTTAGTTTCATTTGTTTCATTCGTTATCAGGATTTGTTTAGTTTATTAGTTTTCAAATAGATTCAAAAAGTATTTGAGCCAATTTCGAATAGTTTCCAAATGTGAAAAGTTTTCCAATTTCCAAAAAGCATTCAATAGGAAATTGGACAACTATTTCTAAGTTTTAAAATTTTAAAACTATTCAAAAAGTATTCGGAAGTATTTGAAAACGATTTGAATCCGAATTTCATTCGAATTCAAATTTCATTATTTCAGATTCATTTGACCACTTAACCCCCGGACCATATTGCTGGTCAAAGACCAGAGCACATTTTGCGATTCGGCACTGCGTCAATTTAACTGACAATTGCGCGGTCGTGCGACATGGCTCCCAAACATAATTGGCGTCATTTTTTCCCCCACAAATAGAGCTTTCTTTTGGTGGAATTTGATCACCTCTGCGGTTTTTAGTTTTTGCGCTATAAACAAAAATATACAATTTTGAAAAAAAATGAATATTTTTTACTTTTTGCTATAATAAATATCCCCCAAAAATATATAAAAAAACATTTTTTTCCCTCAGTTTAGGCCGATACGTATTCTTCTACATATTTTTCGTAAAAAAAAAAATCGCAATAAGCGTTTATTGATTGGTTTGCGCAAAAGTTATAGCGTTTACAAAATAGGGGGTATTTTTATGGCATTTTTATTAATATTTTTTTTTTTCCTAGTAATGGCGGCGATCAGCGATTTTTTTTTCGGTACTGCGACATTATGGCGGACACTTCGGACACTTTTGACACATTTTTGGGACCATTGGCATTTTTATAGCGATCAGTGCTATAAAAATGCATTGATTACTATAAAAATGCCACTGGCAGTGAAGGGGTTAACACTAGGGGGTGGGGAAGGGGTTAAGTATGTTCCCTGGGTGTGTTCTAACTGTAGGGGGGGTGGCCTCACTACATTGTATGAACAGAAGATCAGCATTTCCCCCGCTGACAGGACTGTAACGGGCAATCGCGGGTGCCCCGCGGCGATCGCGCCCGCCGGGCACGCGCACGTGCCCCTAGTGGCCTGCGCGAGAGCCGACGTTATATTACGTGCTCTTGCGCAGGGGAGCCGACCTGCCGCCATAAAACGACGGCGGCCGGTCGGCAAGTGGTTACATTTGGTACTATTCTAATTCGGACACTATTCTATTTTATTCTCTTTGGAAATTGGAAAACGATTTCCGAATTCAAATTGTGTTATTTCGGATTCATTTAAATTTGGTTTCTATTCTAATTTGGGAAATCTGATACATACGCTTTTCTGAATAACGAAAATTTGTCCGAATTTTAATTCGGAACGAAACGAGCTGCACAATAATAATTCAGAAAATGAATGGAGGCCAGGAGATGATTTTCTGACCAGTCCATCTTCTCACGCCTCGCTCTCACTATCGTCGGTCATTTTGGTCTCAGCCAACTCGGGATTAAACATCAAATTTCTTTCACAACTTTTTTATATCTTTTGTCTTGTTTTGTAATTTTTTGTATTGTTCTCTTTGTCTTTCCAGTAGATCGTGCCTGATAATTTAAATTCTCCTGAGGAAGCTACTAATCGCGGCGAAACGTGTAGGAAGAATTTTTCACATTTTCGAAGCTGTATTGTATCATCGGATGGATTTTTCTTATTCTGTTATTTTTCACTTTTATAAATAAATATTTTTTCCTATATTATGTTGTAATTTTGCACCTCTAAAATCCCAAACCCTCACTTTTTTCTAAATTTGTTACCAATTAAGGGGATGTGGTGCCAATATTATTATTTATAGATGATGAGTAGAGAAGTCTTCTCCACTGTCAATACAAGTTGAGCCCTTTATTCTACATCAGTGGTTTCCAAACTATGGTCCTTGGGCTGGAAGCGGCCCTTTGTTTGCCTTTATCTGGCCCTTAAGGCATTATTCCTGCCACTGACACCAACAATGGGGGATATTTCCTGCCACTGACACCAACGATGGGGCAAAATTCCTGCCACTGACACCAATGATGGGGCATAATTCCTGACACCAACAATGGGGCATAATTCCTGCCACTGACACCAACAATGGGGCATGATTCCTGCCACTGACACCAACAATGGGGCATAATTCCTGCCACTGACACCAATGATGGGGCATAATTCCGGCCACCGACACCAACAATGGGGCATTATTACTGCCACTGACACCAACGATGGGGAATAATTCCTGCCACTGACACCAACAATGGGGCATAATGCCTGCCACTGACACCAACGATGGGGCATCATTTCTGCCACTGACACCAACGATGGGGCATAATTCCTGCCACTGACACCAACCATAGAGCGTAATTCCTGCCACTGACACCGACGATGGGGCATAATTCCTGCCACTGACACCAACAATGGGACATGATTCCTGCCACTGACACTGACAATGGGGCATAATTCCTGCCATTAACAGCAACCATGGGGCATATCTTCCTTCCACTAACACCAACGATGGGGCATTATTCGTACCACTGACACCAATGATGGGGCATAATTCCTGCCACTGACACCAACTATGGGGCATATTTCCTGCCACTGACACCAATGATGGGGCATAATTCCGGCCACCGACACCAACAATGGGGCATAATTCCTGCCACCAACGATGGGGCATGATTCCTGCCACTGAAACCGACGATGGGGCGTAATTCTTGCCACTGACATCAACGATGGGGCGTAATTCCTGCCACTGACACCAACAATGGGGAATAATTCCTGCCACTGACACCAACGATGGGGCATAATTACTGCCACTGACACCAACTATTCCCCCCTGCCCCCCAATACCAAAGATCGGGCATTGTTTACTCCCACTGGGCACAGTCCAGCCCCCCTAAGGTTTGAAGGACAGTAAGCTGGGTCTTTCTTTAGAAAGTTTGGAGACCCCTGATACTACATTGATGAACTCCAAATGTTTAGCTCCAAAACAGGCCACTTCTGGTGGAAACAGAACATCTGGGGGTCCGGCGAGCCCCAGCCTTGGCTTTACCCCGCAGTGTTTGCCCAAAGAAAGTTTTATATCGGGCAAACTGTCCTCCTGTTCCTGAGCCTCCATTTCTTGACGTGTGGGATGGAGTTCAGTATTTGGCAAACTTGTTCCCGAAAGTCCCCCCCAGCAAGAAAACAGAAGAGGGGGTTGATGCAGGTGTTCAGGCTGCACACGGCCATCTCCATGAAGAACAGGGCATCCGCCCTCTCGATGGCCACCGACATTTTTAACATTCGAAAAATAATGCAGGAGTTCCGGGAGGCGTGATAAGGGAGGTAGAGAAGACCAAAAATGACCAGCGCCGAGCACATGAGTTTGGTCAACAGACTTCTCTTCTTCCTTCTTTGCAGTTCAATCCGCCTTAGTTCTCCGACACTGCTGCAGTAGCAGTAGCATATGGAGGCGAAGGGTAGAAGACACCCAACAGCGGTCGAAATTAAAGAGTAAGGCAACGTGACGTGCGTCTTGACAGAAAACACGTAGAGGGAGCAGATCGTTTTATTGTTCTCGCAGACTTGAGTCCCGGCCAAGAAGGTCACAGGCAAGCTGCTGATGGACGTGGCCATCCAAATGGTCACACAGATAAGCAAGGACTGGCGCTTCTTGAGGATCCTCAAAGACTTGAGAGGATGTACGATGGCCAGGTACCGATCGATGCTCAGGCAGGTGACAAAATAGATACTGCAGTAATAGCAGGTGTGATAAATGGTCCTGGTTATTTTACAGACGGCGTCGCCGAAGATCCAGTGGAGGTGGTTGAAGTGGTAGTAGATCAAGCAAGGGAGGCAAAGGACCCAAGTGACGTCGGCGAGGACCAGGTTGAAGAGGAAGATGGTGCTTCTGTTCCAACGTTTGATCCGAGCGACCAGGATCCACATGACGGCGAGGTTCAGGGACAATCCCACCACGAGGATGAAGAGGAAGGTGAGAGGGAAGATAATTCTCTGGATAGTCCCAAGGAAGGTGCCCGTTTTCTCACAAAAGTCATCTTCTACCCTCTGAGAAAAAAAAAATAAAAAGAACCTTCAGTTGGGTCAACCAGAAACTCTCAGAATAAAAGGTTCTTGAGCAAAATCTAAATACTTTTGGTACCTCCAAGCTTACCTATATAAGGAGTGATCAGTGCCGGGACATGGTCAAGCTGTGCGAAGATGGGAAACAGCAACCCCCTCATTGCGTGGATGCAGAGCTCCCCCTTTTCCCACCCCATCCCCCCCTGTACCCCAGTGCAGAGCGAGCTACCCCACTCCGTAGCACCCCCAATATGCAAAGCTCCCCTACATCTCAGCACCCCCCCCCCAATACACAAATCTCCCCCACCTTCTAGCACCCACAGAGAACTCAAGCCCACCTCCTAGCACCTCCTAATAGACAGAGCTACCCCCACCTCCTAGCACCCCCCCCTAATACACAGAACTCCCCCCAACTCCTATGCAAAGCTTCCCTACATCTCAGCACCCCCCCAATACACAAATCTCCCCCACCTTCTAGCACCCACAGAGAACTCAAGCCCACCTCCTAGCACCTTCTAATAAACAGAGCTACCCCCACCTCCTAGCACCCCCTCCCAATACACAGAGCCCCCCCCCACCTGCTAGCACCCCCAATACACAGAGCTCCCCCACCTCCTAGTACCCCCAATACACAGAGCCCCCCCCACCTGCTAGCACCCCCAATACACAGAGCTCCCCCCACCTCCTAGTACCCACAATACACAGAGCTTCCCCACCTCCTAGCACCACCAATACACAGAGCTCCCCCACCTCCTAGTACCCCCAATACACAGAGCTCCCCCCACCTCCTAGCACACCCCCCCCCAATTCACAGAACTCCCCCCAACTCCTATGCAAAGCTCCCCTACATCTCAGCACCCCCCCCAATACACAAATCTCCCCCACCTTCTAGCACCCACAGAGAACTCAAGCCCACCTCCTAGCACCTTCTAATAAACAGAGTTCCCCCACCTCCTAGTACCCCCAATACACAGAGCCCCCCCACCTGCTAGCACCCCCAATACACAGAGCTCCCCCACCTCCTAGCACCCCCAATACACAGAGCCCCCCCACCTGCTAGCACCCCCAATACACAGAGCTCCCCCACCTCCGAGCACCCCCAATACACAGAGCCCCCCACCTCCTAGCACCCCCAATACACAGAGACCCCCACCTCCTAGCACCCCCAATACACAGAGCCCCCCACCTCCTAGCACCTTCTAATACACAGTGTAAGTTTCTGAATTTGCCCCCCTCCCCCCGGTATCCGCCTTTTGCAGTCCCTGCACAGCATTAGAAGGAGCAGCATAAGGGACCATGTGCTTACATGAAGCCCGCTGATAGGAGAGCAGAGAGATGCTCACTGGGTTGCTATCCTTTCACTGTCCAGCTTCTGGGTGAGGTCCAGGGCGACCTGGGCTCAGAGGAACTGACCTGAATAATGCTTTCTATCCAAACGAGGACATCTTGTGGCAGAAAAGAAGTACTGCAGGTGAGCGCTCCAGATTGAAAGTATGTATTGCAACAAGAGATGCTATTTTTTGTAATTCAATTTTTCTTAATGGGTGATAGTTTATGGTTTGTTTGTTGTTTGTTTTTTGGGCTGGAGTTAAGTGATAATAGAAGAATTGGATTAGTAAAATAGAAATGTGAATTGCTCTGGGCACTGACCTGCTCTGAGGGGTCTCCCATCCTCTGCGACTCGCCGCTGCCTCTGATTTCCTCTCCGAGGTGTAAATAACCTTTTATATGTGTTTGTTCTGTGGATCTATCCAGGTAACGGGGGAGGGGGTGTGCAATGTGTGCAATGTGCTGCGGCGTGCGCTCAGCCCTCATACTGCGGTCTCTATAGAGAGCGCTCGTCCACAAAACAAAAGAGAGAGAGATTCCTTCCACTGACAGCGGGTGACAAAAGAGAGAAAAAACAATTTCCTGGAAGTGTTACCGAGTGCGCCAATCTTCCATCCGATCGTAATGTCCACATAATCAATCCCTCATTAATAAAATCATGATCGGCATTTATATCAGCCGCCTATACAGTCTCACCGCCCCCCCCCCCCCCCTTAGAAATTGGAAAAAAGAGACAGCGCTCCTCCAGACTGACATCCACCTATCAAGGCATTCTGATATTTTCATAACTCCTCCCACTGCTTGCATCACAAGGCATTTTGACATTTGCATAACTCCTCCCACTGCTTGCATCACAAGGCATTTTTACATTTGCATAACTCCTCCCACTGCTTGCATCACAAGGCATTTTGATATTTACATAACTCCTCCCACTGCGTGCCCATCAGTGCCACCTACCAGTGCCTATCAGTACCCATCAGTGCCACCTATCCGTGCCATCTATCACTGCTGCCACAACTGTGCCCACCTGTGCCACCTACCAGTGCAAAACAGTGCCACCTTTTCCACATTATCATCTTTACCACCAGAAGTCCCCCATCATATCAGAGACCCCCCTTTCACATCAGAAGCCCCCCTTTCACATCAGAAGTCCCCCATCATATGAGAAACCCCCCTTTCACTTCAGAAGCCCCCCATAATATCAGAGACCCCTCTTTCACTTCAGAAGTCCCCCATCATATCAGAGACCCCCCTTTGACATTAGAAGTCCCCCATCACATGAGAAACCCCCCTTTCTCTTCAGAAGCCCCCCTTTCACATCAGAAGTTCCCCATAATATCAGAGACCCCTCTTTCACACCAGAAGTTCCACATCATATCAGAGATCCCCCTTTACATCAGAGACCCCCTTATACATTAGGAGTCCCCCATCATATCTGAGACCCCCTTTTCACAACAGAAGCCCCCTTTCACATCAGAAGCCCCCCATCATATCAGAGGCCCCCCTTTCACATCAGAGTCCCCTGTCACATCAGAGACCCCCTTTCACATCAGAAGGCCCACATCATATCAAAGACCCCTCTTTCAAAACAGAGACCCCCTTTCAAATCAGAAGCCCCCCCTTTCACATCAGAGACCCCCTTTTACATCAGAAGTCCCCCTTTTACATCAGAAGCCCCCCTTTCACATAAGAAGTCCCCCATCATATCAGAGACCCACTTTCACATTAAATGCCCCCCATCATTTTAAAGAACCCCCCCTTCACTGCATGTGGTGTGAATTGGCCCTCATAGTTCCCCTTTTCATACATTCCCTATAACTGATCTCAGCCCCCCATCCAATCACAAAAAACACAACGGAACATTTTTCTTTCAGTGAAATTTTATTTTCTTTATTCGCTGAGGAAGTAACAAAATATAAAAGAAAAACACAAAACCAGCCGAGAGCCGGAAAGAGGAAGATAGAAAAACCAGAAGAAGAGTAACCGGAGCGAGGCGACAAAAACATTCACCCAATCCCAATCTTTTCACAGGTGAGGACCACACAATACAAAGAGCCAACCAATACAAAACCAGAGAACTCCGCCCCTTCTCTTCTATGATAGGTCCAATTTCTACAATCACCATGGCGATATGTCCTATAGAAATACTGTGATGGCAGAACCATCGCTATAGAGACTTGGAGGGAAATAATGCCGCTACAAGGTTTATAGAAAAAAAATAAAAATTTAAAAAATCGGATGTAACTTTATTGTTCCGGACAGACATGGTGGGTCTGTTTATAAAAAAAAAAAAATCGAGCTGCGTCAATGTCTCAAGCATTCGCATGTCCGTCAAATAATCACCGTAATTTGTGTAATATGACTACTTCATGTCATTCCCAGCTCCATTTAGGTATTTCAGGAAAATACCACATTATGGCCACTAGACGGAGCTGATGATCTTCTATTTCTATGATCGTCAGCTCCACCTAGTGGCCATAAGGTGTCATTTTATAAACCTGCCTTTTCAGCTGTGGGTAGTCCTATCGCTCTCAGAGATCGCCAAGAACCCTGCTCCACTCCCCCTATGGAGTCTCCCTTCAGCTGCTGCACGCTATTGCTTTCAAATAAAAATAAAGTTTAGCAGGAAGAGCAAAAATTCCTGATAATGGCTGCAGGTGAGCGGAGCTGGGAACACGGCTGCAGGTGGGCAGAGCTGGGAACACGGCTGCAGGTGAGTGGAGCAGGGAACACGGCTGCAGGTGGGCAGAGCAGGGAACACGGCTGCAGGTGGGCAGAGCTGGGAACACGGCTGCAGATGGGCAGAGAGGGGAACACGGCTGCAGGTGGGTGGGGTTTGGAATACGGCTGCAGGTGGGCAGAGAGGGGAACACAGCTGCAGGTGGGCAGAGCTGGGAACACAGCTGCAGGTGGGCAGAGCTGGGAACACGGCTGCAGGTGGGCAGAGCTGGGAACACAGCTGCAGGTGGGCAGAGAGGGGAACACGGCTGCAGATGGGCAGAGAGGGGAACACGGCTGCAGATGGGCAGAGAGGGGAACACGGCTGCAGGTGGGCAGAGAGGGGAACACGGCTGCAGGTGGGCAGAGGGGAACACGGCTGCAGGTGAGCAGAGAGGGGAACACAGCTGCAGGTGGGCAGAGCTGGGAACACGGCTGCAGGTGGGCAGAGAGGGGAACACGGCTGCAGATGGGCAGAGAAGGGAACACGGCTGCAGATGGGCAGAGAAGGGTACACGGCTGCAGATGGGCAGAGAAGGGTACACGGCTGCAGGTGGGTGGGGTTGGGAATACGGCTGCAGGTGGGCAGAGAGGGGAACACGGCTGAAGGTGGGCAGAGCTGGGAACACAGCTGCAGATGGGCAGAGAAGGGAACACGGCTGCAGGTGGGTGGGGTTGGGAATACGGCTGTAGGTGGGCAGAGAGGGGAACACGGCTGCAGGTGGGCGGAGCTGGGAACACGTCGGCAGGTGGGCGGAGCTGGGAACATGACTGCAGGTGGGCGGAGAGGGGAACACGGCGGCAGGTGGGCGGAGCTGGGTACATGGCTGCAGGTGGGCAGAGCTGGGTACACGGCTGCAGGTGGGCGGAGCTGGGTACACGGCTGCAGGTGGGCGGAGCTGGGAACATGACTGCAGAGGCTGAGTTCCTGAGAACAGTAAATGGTCATCTCTCGCTACTGAGAGATTTAACCAATTGTTGGCCATCACCGCGTTGGGGCGGAGCTAACCGGGAGATTATTAGTAGCTCAATCTTTCTACTTGCAGTTAATCGCTATGAGTAGCAATTGAGCAAATTCAGCCATGTGGAGAAGAGCAACGCTGGTTGTCATTGCACTGCTCTGTTCTTTGAAAAAAAATCTGCAGTTTTTTTGCGACAAACTGCATATAGCTCCACCTGGTGGACAGTGATAGTTAAGGATCATAAAAGAAGAACATAAAAGCAACATAAAGAAAAAATCATGTATTGGAATCGGCTGTAAATTTAAATAAAAATCTCCTTTAACTTTTTTTTTTTCCCTCAAAATGTTCACATAAAAGGTGCAAATTTCTGCCACAGATTCTTGGCATTTTTTTATCCATTAACAGTCTAATAACCATAAAAATCTCTAAAAAAAACGGCAAAAAACAATATCCACTATCAACACAAATTTTTTTTTTAGCATCACACCTGAAGGTCTAAAGTTTTAATTAAACATTAAAAATTCGGGAAATTTTACAACATAAAAATATTTTGGGGAATAAAAAAAAAAAAAGCAGATGAGTGAACAACCCCCTGCTACATTGTATGTATTGTATAATAATAATAATAATATAAAAAAATAAAATAAATACAGCAGAAAGAGAGTTCGCAGTGTAATTTAAGAAGCCAGTTGGGGTCTCAGTCTGCTGTGTACCCCAAAAATGTGATTTTCCGTTGACCTGCCCCTTTAATCTCCCCATCCCAGACATACACATTTATATCTATATATTATAAATATGTATTATCACCGCAATGTACAAAAGGGAAAGTTTCGCAGGCACTTCGGGAGTTAAATATCGAGGTAAGCAGTGAACCGGATACAAGTCGGCAAGCACAGAATTATATGTACAGGGTGATAAGCACTTGTTGAAAATGTTGCTTCTCTGTGTGGCCACAAGGGGGCGCCATACACAACATGCATATATCAGAAAAAAGAATACTTGAGGAAGGTTTTTTGTTTTCATAAACAGACAATTATACTGAAATGGAGATCCAGGAGACGGCTCTGGCTTGGGTTAGACAGTGTTTTTTTTTTTTTTTTGGAGCACTATTTTTTTTTTATTTTTTTACACAAAATTGTTTTTTTTAAGCACTATTTAAATTTTTTTGATCCCCAAGTTTATGATTTTTGGGAAATTATGCTGTACATTTGTTTGTGGTGAAAGAGATAATGGATCACGGATTATATAATGTTACAGATATTGATGATTAAATAAGTACATGTAGTTTGGTGCAAAAATTATAAATGTTTCAATACTATGGGGCAGATCCTCAGAGCGAGTACGCCGGCGTATCTACTGATACGCCGGCGTACTTTCAAATTTCCCGCGTCGTATCTTTAGTTTGAATCCTCAAACCAAGATACGACGGCATCTGGGTTCGATCCGACAGGCGTACGCCTTCGGATCTTAGGTGCAATTCTTCGGCGTCCGCTGGGTGGAGTTCTCGTCGTTTTCCGCGTCGAGTATGCAAATTAGCTATTTCTGACGATCCACGAAGGTACGCGCGGCCGTCGCATTCTCTTACGTCATCTCTAGTCGGCTTTTTTCCGGCGTACAGTTAAAGCTGCTATTTTGCGGCGTATAGTTAGACTTGCCATGTTAAGTATGGCCGTCGTTCCCGCGTTTCATTTGAATTTTTTTTTTTTTCCGTAAGTCGTCTGTGAATCGGGATGGACGTAACTCACGTCTATGTTAAAAAAAAATTACGTCCTAGCGACGTAATTTAGCGCAATGCACAGCGGGAAATTTCGGGACGACGCATGCGCAGTTCATTTGGTGCGGAGACGCGCTTCATTTAAATGAAACACGCCCCCTAATCGCCGATTTGAATTCCGCCGCCAGAGATAGACTACGCAGCCGCAGCTTACAGCGCAAAATCTTCCTGGATTCGAACTAAAGCCAGGTAAGGTACGGCGGCGTAGCGTATCTCTGATACGCTGCGCGGGTGCAGATCTCTGTGGATCTGCCCCATAGTACGTAGTTTGGTGCAAAAATTATAAATGTTTCAATACTATATATATATATATATATATATATATATATATATATATATATATTTATTTATTACATATACATACACACATATATATATATATATATATTTTTTTAAACATTTATAATTTTTGCTCCAGACTACATGTACTTATTTAATCATCAATATCTGTAACATTATATAATCTGAT
Organism: Rana temporaria; assembly: GCF_905171775.1. Taxonomy (NCBI): domain Eukaryota; kingdom Metazoa; phylum Chordata; class Amphibia; order Anura; family Ranidae; genus Rana; species Rana temporaria. Next base: position 3,118,399 of record NC_053499.1, read on the forward strand.
CCATTATCTCTTTCACCACAAACAAATGTACAGCGTAATTTCCCAAAAATCATAAATTTGGGCATAAAAAAAAATGGTGCTAAAAAATTTTTTGTGTTAAAAAAAAAAATAGAAATGAGTGCAAAAAAAAAAAAAAAAAAAACATATGAGCAAGAGTGCTTCATATTTCAAATATATACATTTATATATATATATATATTTTTATATATATATATATATATATATATATATATATATATATATATATATATATATATATATATATATATATATATATATATATATATATATATATATAGAAGCCTTAAAAAAAATATATATATATATATATATATATATATATATATATATATATATATATATATATATATATATATATATTTATTTTTTTATTTTTTTAAGGCTTCTAGACAGGTATCCTTTCCTAATACAAACTTTCCGTTTCAAGACACTGCATTTATAGAGGTTTACACGTTAAAAAAAATAAAAAAACACACAAGGCACATAACACAGAAGGGTCTTGGTATTAGACGTTTACATTTTTTTTCAAAAACATCATATTAAATAGGAATAAATTTAGCTTCTTTTTTACACAGAATTTATTCATGCAAAACAGTCACTGCTGTTAAATTCTTCATAAAATGCTCTCACTGGAACATAAAGCACTTCAGTGAGGTAGCCCTCGGTACAAAAAAAATACAACAACAAATAAACATTAAAAAAAAAAAAAAAAAAGAAAGAAAAAGTTATCGAACTGCCAAAACCACGCGATTTCCTGAACAATAACCACACTCGCTACCGATGGCGTCCACAGGAAACGGAGATCTGTAGAGGATGGCTTCCTGTATCGCGGTGACACAACACGCAGATCACTGAAGAAAGCGTTGAGGTTCAGGAAATGTTGGTTGGCCTTCAACCATTATTTAGAGTCATCCTTTAGAACCTTGCCCAAAAAATAAATTAATATTGCACCTGCAATAGTCGCAAAACTACAACCCCTTGTAAAAAAAATGCTTTGAGGTGCCGTGACTAATTTTGTCATTTTTTTTTTTTAAATAAAGGTGCAATACCTAAAAAAAATTGTAATAAAAATGTTCACATTTTCTATAAACCAAAATTCAAATTTACTGTAATGGATTGATGTTCGTTTGTGATGTCCCGCAATCTAAATCATTTTTTAATTGCCAACCTAATATCATTTTGAAAAAATTTACTTAAAAAAAAAATAAGTGCCCTGCTGTTTGAACTGCTTAAAGTTGTTAGCAACTGTTTTGACAAATTTTGCATTTATTTTTAAAGGGACTGTGAAATAAAGATGCAATGCTTAAAAATGTACAACCGTTTACATTTTCTTAAAAAAAAAATGTACTAATTTTGTATTTAAAAAAAAAAAGAAAAGAAAAAAAATTGTTGAAATAAAAGGTGCACCACTTAAAAAATTCACAACCAAAAGTTCCATAAAAAAAAAAAAAAAATACAAATTTGGCATTTATTTGTAAAGGGACTTTTTAAAATAAATGTGCAGTGCTTAAAAAAAAAAAAAGTACAACCGTTTAAATTTTCTTAAAAAAAAATGTACTTAAAGCGGGGGTTCACCCTTAGAGGGCACTTTTCCCCCTTCGCTTCCTGCTCGTTATTACTAGGGGAATCGGCTATTTATTTAAAAATAGGTGCAGTACTTACCCGTTTACGAGACGCATCCTCTCCGTCGCTTCCGGGTATGGGCTTCGGGACTGGGCGTTCCTTCTTGATTGACAGGTTTCCGAGAGGCTTCCGACGGTCGCATCCATCGCGTCACGATTTTCCGAAAGAAGCCGAACGTCGGTGCGCAGGCGCAGTATAGAGCCGCACCGACGTTCGGCTTCTTTCGGCTACTAGTGATGCGATGGATGCGACCGTCGGAAGCCTCTCGGAAGAATGTCAATCAAGAAGGAACGCCCGCTCCCGAAGACCCATACCCGGAAGCGACGGAAGAAGATGCAGCTCGAAAACGGGTAAGTACTGCACCGATTTTAATACAAATAGCCGATTCCCCTAGACCGAACGAGCAGGAATCTAGGGGAAGAAAAAAAAAATTTTTTAGAAATGGGTGAACTCCCGCTTTAAGCCGTTATTTCTTTTTTTTTTACTTGCAGATCTAAAATTATTTTAACAAAGGCTAATAGTCTCATGGTATGAAAAACAAAAATAAGACTTCTGGAGGTGCCATGGCAAATTTTGTATTTTTTTAAAACTTGTTGAAATAAAGATGCACCGCTTTAAAATTCACAACCAACAGTTCCATTTAAAAAAGAAAAAAATACAAATTCGGCATTTATTTGTAAAGGGACTTTTTAAAAGTGCTTAAAAAAATGTACAAACATCTAATTCATTAAGAGAAAGGTCTGTGGTTGGAAAATAAAATCCCAATGGCAGGAAAAAAAGTTCACGGTATTTAAAAAAAAAAAAAAAAAAAGTCCCACGTTATTAAAAAAAAAAATGCATATAGTGCACAGCCGATTATAAAATATACCTCGTGGTAATAAGCCACATTGTTGGTTACCTTTAGAATTTTTTGGGGTTTTGCCAAATTTGAACCCTGTTGATAAAGCCTACAAGAGGATTGTAGAGTGCAAAGAAAAAAAAAGGCGTATGGCTCAGAATAGAATTTTAGGCTCTAGCCATGAAATGATATTGGCGCGATGCCACGTCAAAGTCGTTGTCGGGATTTCCTCAATGAACTCACAAATAGCAAATTTAAAGCAGGGGGAGGGGGCTGCCCCCCCCCCAGCCCCCTCCCCCTGGACCATGTACTCTCCTTATTTTTTTATTTTCGGAATACTTTTTTTTTTAGGAATGTAACGTAGCGGTCACGTGACCACTCAAGTATCATTCTTCTCCTTTCTGTGGTATGGTGATGGGTGGGGCGCAACGGTGATGTGGGGGACTGCGTGGGAGTGGCCGATGTGCAATGGGCGGGGAGCAATGGTGATGTGGGGGACTGCGTGGGAGTGGCCGTTGTGCAATGGGCGGGGAGCAATGGTGATGTGGGGACTGCGTGGGAGTGGCCACTGTGCTGTTTGGACCAATAGTGAAGACCAAGGCCTACAACAGTATGTCCAACTGGAGTTCTGCTTTAACACTCGAGGTTTGGCTTTTTGTTGGCTTGGTGTTACGTTGATGCTTTGTGGGCCTTTGTGGCCCCTTGAGGGCCTCCCATAAACCCGGTGACTTTGTTGGACACATAGGCAGGTTGCACATAAAATTCATAACGCAGTGTGATATGTGATATGCAGCACGGTGATTTTTTGGTGACCACCATACACAAGAGCAGCGGTGACGGAGGAGTTCAACTCCATAAATATCTCCAAAAAAAAAATGTTGTAGAGCGTTTTGGTTTCAGCACTTTCACCGTTACGTCATCAGGACGTAGAATTAAAGTCTAGTTCATGGCCCTTGTATACGGCGTCAAAAGTGTCGAGTGTTCTTAGAAGGTAGGTCGGCCAGCCGCTGCTACATGGCGGCGGAGAGCTGGACTCTCTCTTCCGTGGCGATGACCTCCTTGGCCACCTCGGCACAGTTGTCCTTCTCGCAGAGCTTCTCCTTCAGCTTGCACAACTCGTATTCGTGAAGGATCTTCTGCGTCAGGTACTTCTCACGCTTGATTCTGGCCTTCACTTCCGACGGGACGTCTGGGATCAGCCAAGCCACGAAGAACTTGACCACGAAGACCACGTGCTGCAAGCAGGAAATAAATTCACTTTAATTATGGTGATGGTTACTGGAACATAAAATATAACTAAAGCCAAAAAGTTCTGTATAAAAAAAAAGTATAAGTTTAATTTGCTGTCTGTGTCCCCACCAGAGCGACCAAGCCCTCTTCACTTGTTCTGGTGACAACTTTCAATTGGACTCCTTTTTCTTATATTTCTATTTCCACAATCCATTTTATTTTATAGATTTCTTAGATTACACCCCCTCTCCTTTTTTATTTGTTTTTCTAAGTTTCCTCTGCCTGGTTTGCCCCCCGGGGGGCCGGCACAGTGAATCTTTCCTCCAACGCTCTGAAGATGGCGGTATGGTTGCCGCATGGCTCTTACCTCCATAATGATGATGAAGGCCATTTTAGCGGCGAGGACGTGCCAGTACTGCATGGTGTGCAGGTACCTCCTCTCGTGCTCCGGAGGATAGCGGAAATCTCGGTATCTGGACAACAAAAAAAGAAACAAAAGAAACTTTACTTGGATTTTGAGGTCTACCGAGGCTTCTCTACCGATAGAAACTCCATTCCAAGCTAAAACTTTCCCATATTCTCTAATGACAGCGAGACCTTCATCTATGTCCAGCCTACAGGCCCGGATCTACTTCCTTTCCTGCCCCAAGGCTGGGTCCTTCAATGCTGCCCCCCCTCACACACACATACATACAAACACATAGGGGGACTCCCCAGAGAGCCCTCCTTACATCAGGGTCCCCAGAGAGCCTCCGACTTACATCAGGGTCCCCAGAGAGCCTCCCTCCTTACATCAGGGTCCCCAGAGAGCCTCCGACTTACATCAGGGTCCCCAGAGAGCCTCCGACTTACATCAGGGTCCCCAGAGAGCCTCCCTCCTTACATCAGGGTCCCCAGAGAGCCCTCCTTACATCAGGGTCCCCAGAGATCCTCCCTACTTACATCAGGGTCCCCAGAGAGCCCTCCTTACATCAGGGAACCCAGAGAGCCTCCCTACTTACATCCGAGTCCCCAGAGGAGCCTCCGACTTACATCAGGGTCCCCACAGAGCCTCTCTACTTACATCAGGGTCCCCAGAGCCCCCTCCCTTACATCAGGGTCCCCAGAGAGCCCCCCCTTACATCAGGGTCCCCAGAGAGCCCCCTTACACCAGGATTCCCAGAGAGCCCCCCTTACACCAGGGTCCCCAGAGAGCCCCCCCCCTAACTTTTCATGTGACAACACTGAAGAAATGACACTTTGTATCTACAATGTTGTGTAGTGAGTGTACAGCTAACTCAACACACAGCCATTAACCACTTCAGCCCCGGACCATTTGGCTGCCAAATGACTGGGCCACTTTTTGTGATTCGGCATTGTGTCGATTTAACAGACAATTGCGCGGTCGTGCGACGTGGCTCCCAAACAAAATTGGTGTCCTTTTACCCTCACAAATAGAGCTTTCTTTTGGTGGTATTTGATCACCTCTGCGGTTTAAATTGTTTGCGCTATAAACACAAATAGAGCGACAATTTTGAAAAAAAAAAAGCAATACTTTTTACTTTTTGCTATAATCTCCCCAACATTTTTTCCTCAGTTTAGGGCGATACGTATTCTTCTACATATTTTTGGTAAAAAAACAAACTCGCAAAAAGCGTTCATTGATTGGTTTGCGCAAAAGTTATGGCGTCTACAAAATAGGGGATAGTTTTATAGCTTTTTTATAATTTTTTTTTTTACTAGTAATGGCGGCGAGCAGCGATTTTTAGCGTGACTGCGTCATTATGGCGGACACATCAGACAACTTTGGTGCTATTTTGGGACCATTCACATTTACACATCGATCAGTGCTTAAAAAATTCACCGATTACTGTGTAAATGTGACTGGCAGGGAAGGGGGTTAACCACTAGGGGGCGAGGAAGGGGTTAAGTGTGTCCTAGGGAGTGATTCTAACTGTTAGGGGGGCGTGGCTATGAGTGGCACGTCATCGATCGCTGTTCCCGATGAGAGGGATCAGACGATCAGTGACATGTCACCAGGCAGAACGGGGAGATGCCTTGTTTACACCTATATTCAGAACAGACAAAGAATCGGGGTGACGGAACGATCGATCTTCCCACCTGCATTGGGTGACGTTCATCAGGTTCTCCAGCGGCATGCTTTTCTCATTAAAGTCCGAAACGTTAAAAATGGAGAGGCTGCTGTTGATGTAGCCGGACATCGGGACCCCCTCGTTTTCGGAATAGGCGTAAAAGTAGACGAGACGCGGGATCATGTCGGAGGTGAAAGCCACGATAAAAGCCTAAAAGGAAAAAAATATATATCATAAAATAGAAGATTAAAAAAAGGGGCATCAATGTAAACCCCGAACATTTATGGGTCTGTTTATAAAACGCGCCGCATAAATGTCAGAAACACAAACTGAACACAATTCCACCATATGATTGGATGAGATTCATTCCTGTATCATCGGCGCCATCTAGTGGCCAAAATGCTTTAAATTTCCTATTGAGGTTTTCAGGTTCAGATAACGTTTGATGCTGTAGCAGCTGTCTTGAGCCTGCGTGCATTTCGTGTCTGAACATCATCAGTCCCCTCCCCTCCTGATCTGTACTGTCATTGGCTCACCTCTCAGTTATTCGCTATTCTTCTGCCATCAATCATTTTTTTCCTCTATGCCCGGTGTGGCTTGTGTCAGTTACTACAGGGTGGGCCATTTATATGGATACACTTTAATAAAATGGGAATGGTTGGTGATATTAACTTCCTGTTTGTGGCACATTAGTATATGTGAGGGGGCGGAACTTTTCAAGATGGGTGGTGACCATGGCGGCCATTTTAAAGTCAGCCATTTTGAATCAAACTTTTCGCGGTAAAAAACTGATTTTACCACTAATTTACCGCGATTTTACAGCTCTGCTATAGGCGTATCCAGTGTGAATGGGGTCTAATGAAGAAACATCAGTGGCTGTCCTAGCTTCATTCAGCAAGAGCCCACAGCGTAGCACTCGCCGCATGTCACTGGAGAGCACATTGAACACATTTTATAAGTGGTCAGAAACTTGTAAATAACTCATGAAAGAATAAAGTTACGTTAAAACCAAGCACACCATTGTTTTTCTTGTGAAATCCCCAATAAGTCTGATGTGTCACATGACCCTCTTCCTATTGAAAAAACAAAAGTTGGATTCAAAATGGCCGACTTCAAAATGGCCGCCATGGTCACCACCCATCTTAAAAAGTTTCCCCCCTCACATATACTAATGTGCCACAAACAGGAAGTTAATATCACCAACCATTCCCATTTTATTAAGTTGTATCCATATAAATGGCCCACCGTGTACTATTCCCCGAGCATTATATGTAAAACACACATCTCCAGGATCCCCGCCCAGCCATTGGGAGCTGTGGATTTTAGCTGTGCAATCTGCTGATTGGTTGCTAAATCACTGAAAATTGTAGCCGTGCAATCTGCTGAATAGTTGGTAAATTATTGCAGATATTAGCTGTGCAATCTGCTGATCAGTTGGCAAATAATGCAGATTTTTAGACAGGTCCTCTTTACTCACATTGGTCACCACAGAGAGAACGGCCATGGAGTTGAGGATATCCTGCCACACTCCGATGCTGTGAGCCTTCGCCGCGAATGGTCGCCTGAACTGCGTGGTGAGCTTCCAGGCGTCAACCCGGATCTCCAGGATGTTGTTGAGAAGGGCGAGAAGAGGGGCCAATGGGAAGGAGGCCACAAAGAGGGTGATGAACCCGAACTGAACGACTGGAAGGAAATAAGAAGAAGGTGGTCAGGTGAGGCCGCCGCTAAAAACCCTCCAAAAACATTTATGGAAAAGCTTCGCCTCCAGTGACGGTCGTTGCCATTTTTTTAAAAACTTGAGAAAGGGGCGGCCTCACCGCGCCACACGGTGTAGCGCAGACGAGTCTCTATCTCACCCATTTCCAGGTACTCGTAGAAAAGTCCCAAGTGTCCGAAGATCTGCATGTCATAGTCCTGCTCCCAGCGGCTGTACAGGGTCTCTGGGCTGTTCCTGGCTCTCCGGCGCCCCCACCAGTTCAAAATCCACCTGTAATATAGAGAAAAAAAAAGAGTCACCGACCACCAATGATGCACAAAAAACCTTGTACCTACGAGAAATGCCCCCTGATGAATAATGCCCGCCTGGTACAGCGCCTCCGAACATCGTAATTTACGGTCAGCTGTAGACGGCGCGCCTGCGCACAATAGTCGACATTGTGCCACACGCTCCCGATGCTCGTGCAAGTCTGCAAGAGGCAGACTTGTTTATGATGGGCGCGTGTGAGGGGCTGGTGCCTACAGAAGGGGGCGTGTTTTGTAATGATGGGTGGTGTCTCCTAAACAAATTTTGCTGGGGGCCCCCAAATTCCTTCAAACGGCCCTGGGCACGGAGTCACATCGGCTGCTTTAAGGGATTAGTTAATTAGCTCATGTTAACTTATGTTTCTGGTTACAGGTGTATTGTTAGAGTGATATGAGCAGGATATCTTCTACTGTATATAAGACTTGTATTCTGGTTCTAATAAACAGCCCATGTTCAGCAATCAAACGAGTATCGTCTTGTTTGTTGTTGTCAGTGGTTGGAATATCTGATATCTATATTCAGACTGGGAGGAAGCGGTATATGACGAAAAGCACTCAAGCGGTGTGTGGGACGTTTCATTACAGGGGGTATTTGAGGACCGGGTTGAGAACCTCCAAAATATCAGCTGTACATTATTAGCAGAATTCCCTGAAACAATGCTCCAGTCCCCCCCCCCCCCAACCTCAGGCCAAACACGTTACTGCACACGTATGGAAATACTCGGAAAGACTCAAAAATACTACGTTCCCAAGCCTTTCCGGCTGTTTCCGAGGATCTCCGGCACCCTCCCACCTCTGGTCATATGCGGTATTGCATGCCATTGAAGTCAATGCAGAACAAATAATTTTGTTTCCATTGACTTCAATGGGGAAACTCGCTTTGATATGCGAGTGCTTTGGATTACGAGCGTTCTCCTGGAACGGATTACGTTCGCAATCCGAGGTTCAACTGTAATATGATTTTTAAGGAAGACCAGATTCAAGTTTATTAAAATATTTTAACAAAATCAATAAAAAAAAATGTATTTCTACTCACGGAACGAAAGCTTCTTGGATGTTCCCCCAGATCTGCTTTCCAGCCATGACGATGGTGAGCTGTGTGGTGAGCTCTATGAGACAACCGGCCGGGTCACACTGAAGGGGGTCAAAAAGAAAAAAAATATGAAGGCAATACGTCTAGAGCCGATACAAACACAAGGCCCAGGCGGGAACATTCTCCAAGAGGACAGGACTCACCTCCTCGTTCCTCCACTGGTTGAACATGTAGGTGTACCCTCCCGGGAAGCCCACGAATTTGCCCTTGAAGAACGCCACGTAGAAACAAGATGAATAGTAATTGACGAACTGGAAGAGGAACATTTTCATGGTGAGGCGGTTCTCATATTCCAGGTGCGTCCTCGGGATTTCTGCCGGGAAATTAGGCACATTTTAGGTGGTGATGGTCTAGGCCAGTGATGGTGAACCTTGGCCCCCAAAGATTGTTTTGGAACTACATTTCCCATGATGCTCCACTACACTGCACAGTGCATGAGCATCATGGGAAATGTAGTTCCAAAACATCTGGGGTGCCAAGGTTCTCCATCATTGGTCTAGGAGAAGATAAGTCTACGTACGAGCATTGTTCAGTCTCAACCTATACATTATGGGGTAGATTCAGGAAAGAATTACGCCGGCGCATCCATAGATACGCCACGTAATTCCAAAGCTGCGCCGGCGTATCTACTTTCTGTAGATACGCCGACATTAGCCTAAGATACGACTGGCATAAGTCTCTTACGCCGTTGTATCTTAGGGTGCATTCTTACGCTGGCCGCTAGGGGCGCTTCCGTTGTGGTCGGCGTAGATTATGCAAATTAACTAGATACGCCGATTCACAAACGTACGTACGCCCGGCGCAATTTATTTACGTCGTTTACGTTAGGCTTTTTCGGCGTAAGGTTGTTCCTGCTATTAGGAGGCGCACGCAATGTTAAGTATGGATGTCGTTCCCGCGCCGAAATTTGAATTTTTTACGTCGTTTGCTTAAGTCGTTCGTGAATAGGGCTGGACGTAATTTACGTTCCTGTCGAAACCAATACGTCGTTGCGCCGTACTTGGAAGCAATGCACACTGGGATATGTACACGGACGTCAATCACGTCGGGTCATCCATTATTTACATAAAACACGCCCCCCTTCCACATTTGAATTACGCGGGCTTACGCCGGCCCCATTTACGATACGCCGCCACAACTTACAGAGCAAGTGCTTTGTGAATACAGCGCTTGCTCCTGTAAGTTACGGCGGCGTAGCGTAAATACGATACGCTGCGCCGCCGTATCATTGCGCGCCCCTACCTGAATCTACCCCAATGTTTGTAGAGCATTTACTACAGCAAACATTTACCAGGACTCCAAAAGCTTTCTTAACCACTTGACCTCTGGATGATTTTCCCCCTTCATGACCAGGACATTTTTTGCTATTCAGCATTGCGCTACTTTAACCACTTGCCGTCTGCCTAACGTAGATATACGTCGTCAGAATGGCACGGGCAGGCAAAGCAACGTACAGGTACGATGCTTTGAACCTGCCACCTAGCGGGCGCCACCCGTCGTGGGCTCCGTGACCATGCCCACGGGACCCGCGGCATCGATGTCCACCGGTGTCCCACGAATGTGTCACGGAGTGGCAAAACAGGGGGATGCCGTTGTGAACAAGACATCTCTGAACTTTTAGTTCAGTGTCATCAGATTATATAAACCCAAACCAGCCGCTGCTCACAGCGTATGCGCCCCGACAAATGAAAGGAATGGGGGTGCCACACATTCGGTCCTAGTTCGGACCTTACAACAGAGGGTGTCCCAAATGTCTCCATACATAGGAAAAATTAACAAACTCATATTTTATAGAAAATGTTTGATTACTATTAACACTTTACAAAATGTTATGAAATATTTACAAACAAAGATACATTTAGCTACAATTTCCCACATATGGCGACTTTTGGGACACCTTGTATCTTGTGAACTCCTGAGAGTTCCGTCTGAGATCAGACGCGGATTCTGACACCTGCGTGCGACTACTTCTCAACCAGAGATAAAATGTAGCACGCTCTTATTAACCCTTCACACAAGTCTGCTATGGATGTCTTCACTTGTCTGAGGCCGCTCTGTGGATAGAGGTCAGCTCTGGGGACAAATTCCTGCACTCGGAATAGCAGCCGACTTCTATTAGATTGTCTGGGACTCAAACGGCATTCCTTAGTCCCAGTAGTTGAAATAAATCATACCGGTCCTCTGCCTGCTTTATACAGCACCAAAATTGGCTGGATGGTGGTTCCCAGCTCCGCCCATTTCCTGTGAACACTGGCAATTATGACCCAATATTTGACAAATTGCTACTACCGCCTCATACACTGAGATTCAGAAATGTGAGAGGCTTGATCTGAATTAGTGTCCGTTAGCATTGCCGCCTCTTTTATGGTCGGTGGTGGGGCCCAACGGGTCCCCGTAGCAGCGGGTAAGTGGGTAAAGCTCTGCCCTCAATCAGTGGTGGCCAGGGCTGGACTGGGACAAAAATTTGGCCCTGGACTTTATCCAGACCGGCCCACTTTAATTCAATAAAATGCTGCCCCCCCCCCCCCCCCCCGAAAAATCACGCCCACCAAAAGGCCCCTACATCCATTATTGTATATCATGAGAGGGTGAGAGAGAGAGGGAGGGTTGAGGGAAAGGGGGTGGGTGAGAGAGGGGGGTGAGTGTAAGAAAAAGAGAGTGAGTGTAAAAGAGAGGGGGTGAGTGTAGGACCCCTTTTTACACTGAGGCATTTTTTAGGTGCTTTTGGGCTAAAAATAGCGTCTGTAAAGCGACTGAAAAATGCTTCCGCTGCAGTCCCAGTGTGAAAGCCTGAGTGCTTTCACACTGGGGCGCTGCCAGGGGGTTAGAAAAAGTCCTCCAAGCAGCATCTCTGTTTTAAAAAACGGCCCACTGAGCCATCGGCCCACCGGGAAACTCCCTGTAGTCCCTATGGCCAGTCCATCCCTGGTGGTGGCTACGTTCCTCCTTCTGATGCCCTGGGGCATAAAAAACATACAGGTCTTAGGACCCCCCCCCTTTTACCATATGTAAGGTGAGGAGAGGTGAATGGATGCAGGAGCAGCTGATGATCTTAGGTGGCGCCCTCTGCAGTGGTCCACTCACTGATAGGGTTTTCATAAGAGAGTAAATACAGATCATTAGCAGAGAGGTTTGACTTTACAGAGATCCCTATTAAAACCCTATCAGTGAATAGCAACCATATCACCCATCCCTCATCGCCACCACAAACCCCCCCCTTCCCCCGCAGAAACCCCTCTCCTCCCCCACAACCCCCCCATCCACGGTTCCTGGTAAAAACTTGCCTGCCATGAAACTGGTCCCTGGCACCAAAAAGGTTGGGGACCACTGCTGTAAAGTATTTTTAAATGTTTTTGTAGAGACATCTAGTGGCAATTCAGTGTAACTACAACTGGTTATTACTGTATTTTGGGTGGTCCAATCCAGTTTACCTGTATGTTAGTTGGTTTCGTTTTTAGATATACCCGATCCATCTTTTTCATGTTCCCTCAGTAAGTTACCAGCCGTAATAATGGGCTCAAGACTTTGATGATTATTGTTCCTTTACACTTCAAATGACCAGTGAATATTCCATGCACTGCATTTTAACAAAGAAATCTAAGTTGGATTAAGTGGCCATGTCTTATTGAGGGCCGTTGAGGGGATTTGAAAGCCCGTTCCTTTGAATGGAGTTGGAAAACGCAAGGGAATGAGCAAAATGTTTTGAAAGCACTACTTTTGCAAATAACGTCGCTGCAAACCGCATGATACTGCGACGCAATGCGGTTTGGTGGCCCCGTAGATGGGCTGCATTGGCAAGATGTATTTAGGGTGCCCTTAAATTAACGGCACCCACATACGTCTTGCAAAGAAAAACACGTTCCCGTGCCAAGTTCTAGTGTGAACTTAAGAGTTAAGCTGCTCGTGGAGGGCGCTTATTCAGCAAGTGACCATAATACTGGCTGGATGGACCAAAGTCTAAAGCAGGTTTGCCAATTCATAAAGTGGTGCCGGAAACGGGACACTTACCCATGTCGGTAATCCATATGGCCACTCGTTCGTACAGGAAGTTGAGGATCATGATGATGATAAAGTTCAGGCAAGACGCGGTTACTGAGGTCGCCAGCTGAGGGGTGAGCAATCGGCTGATTGGCTGCAGCGTGTCGTTGTTTTCCATGACGCTGGCGAACGCCGCGTAGACCGCCAGCCGGTATACTATAATGGCGATCATGCTGGCTATGATCAGTAGGATCTGCAGGACACACGGTACAAGGTTACTGTCTGTGACGGGATAAAACCGATAAAAAGACAAGAGAGAAAACGAAGAACCGCCCAGGAATGGATTTTTCCTTTCCGGGTGGAACAGGATTGGATGATGTGAATTTCCTGCCAATTTTAACCGCCAGAATTTTTTTTCCAGCACTTGGGATTGGAAAGTCTACTCTCATGGATGGGAGTACCGGCATTGCCAAGAAATTATAATATTACCCCAGAACTTTTTGAAAGTGAACCTGTTGGCCATTCTACACTATTAAAGTCAACCTTTCTCTAAGGAAATGCAAAGGCTGCCCTTGCTGACCCGAAAATGCTAGTTGCCTGGCCTTGCTCATCCCTCTGACTCCAAATGTTCCCATCTGGAAGATTTCTGCGGATCAGGAAAGTCAGAAGTCTTTACCTGTGTACTTGTTGGGGGGGTCAGAGACTCAAAGAATTGAAGTCCAAGGATGAGCATGACAGCTAACTAGCATGTAAAGAATGAGAGTAGACATTGGCAATTGGTTTAGTTCCAAATTCATTTTTTAACGAATTTTGACAAATTTGTTAATTCCGAAAAATTTCAGAAATTCTGAATTTAAAAATTTGCAGGAATTCGGAAATTCAACATTTCGGAAATTGGAATTTCGGAATATTTAAATTTCGGAAATTTGGAAATTTGAAAATTCGAAATTACGAAATTCAAAATTTCGAAAATTCTAAATTCCAAAGTTAGAAAATTATGAATTCGGAAATTCTAAAGTTTGGATTTTTGAATTTCCGAATTTTGGAAATTCAGAATATATATATATATATATATATATATATATATATATATATATATATATATATAAAAATTCAGAATTTCTTATATATATATATATATATATATATATATATATATATATATATATAAGTTCTTATATATATATTTTTAAAAGAACTCAGAAAATGTAAGAACTCAGAAAATGTAACAAATTAAAAACAAATTATCTACTAATTATAAATAAAAAATATATATATTATTTATATACATAATAATAATAATAATAATAATAAATATATATATATATATATATATATATATATATATATATATATATATATATATATATATATATATATATATATATAATTTATTTTTTCATTTATAATTAGTAGATCATTTGTTTTTAATTCGTTACATTTTCTGAGTTCTTTTAATAATTTATAGATATTTTTGCCCGAAAACTTTTATATTTCAGTTGATGGTTTTATATATTTTTTGTCGTGAAGAAGGGGGACTTCCAAAACCCCTTGAAATGTGTTGGCTTAAAGAAAATATTATTTGTTTTTAAATTTGATATACAGTATTATCTTTTTATAATAATTTATAGGTATTTATTTTCACCTGAGAACGTTTATAATATTCTAATGTTGATGGTTTTAGACGATTATTGCAATGAAGGGGGACTTCCAAAACCCTGTGAAACACGTTGGCTTTTCCTTTACAATTTCCAAGAAAATATTATTATTTTTTTATTTTTTTTACAGTTTCTGAATTATTTTTAAAATACTTCATAGTTATTAATTTTTGTCTGCAAATTTTTATAATATTCTAATGTTGATCATTTTATATACGTTTATTGCCATGAAGAAGGGAGACTTTCAAAACCCCTTGAAGTGCGTTGCTTTTTCCTTCCCAAATAAAAAAAAAATGTATTTGTTTTTAATTACTTAAATTTTCTGAGGTTTTTTTTGTATAATAATTTATAGATATTTATTTCGTCTGCAACTTTCTAATAGTATTTTAATATTGTTCAGTTTAGATAATGATTTAATCATTTCTCTTTGGGATTATTAAAGTACTTTAATAAAGTACCGATTATATATATATATTTTATATATTTTTTATAGCCTAAAAAAATGAAGACAATTTGCACAACCCCGCCAAAGGGTTTTTGGCGGGGTTGTGCAAATTGTCTTAGTTTTTTTAGGCTATAATTTTTTATATTATATATATATATATATATATATATATATATATATATATATACTGTATATATATATATATATATATATATATATATATATACACACTGTATATATATATATTTGGACATTTTTGGGCTATTTTAAAACAAAAATGATGTGGTGGAGTCATATAGGTGGGGCAGCGCTATAATTGTTTAATCTACACACAAGTTCTTATTTCTGTCTGTGACCCCATTGAGAAGATTTTTCCATATTTCGTCCCCATGATGCCAAAACAAAAAAACGGGTGAGGGTCGGGGAGCGAGCCTCATTGGCATTAGAAGGGGAATGGATGACAATAAAATATTGCCTGGTGTTCCAACCCTTCCCCACTTTCCAGACCCCCCCCCCCCCCTCCCCGTCCTGGGGAGAGGGGAAATTTTCCCAACAGGGACACAGATAGCCATAAAAACCTGACAGAGGCCGTAAAACTTCCAGGATTTTCACAAAACCAAAAACAAAATGTTGGCTTGAACAGGACTAAAGCAGGCCATACACGGGTCGAATTTCGAATGAATTTTCTTTTCAAAATCAGAAAGTTTTTTTTTTTTGTGATGCGATGGCGCAACCATTGAGTTTCGAAATTCGGCCGACCAAGCTTTCAATTTCCCCTCATGTCGCTACAGAAAATAATTTTCGTGGCCGGGAATCTTCTTTTCTTTCCGGGAATTTTCTTTTCTTGCACATGCGCATTCCTTTTTTTTCTATTCCTTTTTCTCGCACGATTTTCCCATCATTGATTAGAAAATAATTTGTTTTTCAAAAAATTTCCAACATGTCCGATTTCTCAAATTAGATCGCCGCACGAAAATCGGCTGTTGCTGCCGCCGCGCTAATGGTGCGAAATTCGTACAAAAATTCTTAGATGCGATTTTGGAAAGAAAATTCTTTCAGAATTCGAACCGTGTATGGCCGGGCATAACAGTAGAAAATTATATATATATATATATATTTTTTTTTATGAATTTACCAATTAGGCAATTAGACAATTCGACAATATGTACATGTGTATACATATATCATTAAATGTGCATTCGACTGGCAAATTGTGCAAACTGACTGGAGTTAGAAGAGATCCATATATTGTGGTTTCCAAGCTAAACAAGTCAGAAAGTCGCTGCCATAGGCAGACATTATAAAAAAATAAGTTGTACTAATACAGCAGTGGGACAAGCGACGTCCATTCTGACCCCCCCCCCCCCACTGTGAATGATCGGCGTACAGCAGACCTGGACTTTCAGAGCAAACCCCCCCCAAGGCACCATATGAGTGAAGACCCTTCCAAAAATTTATGACCAACACACATCTAAAAGTTTTCATAAAACACAGATGAGGTGTCAATTCCCCTCTAGCTATCGGTCTTTCTTCCCCCCCCCCCTCACCCTTTTCCTGCAAAGGTAAAGCATAATGGGCTACTATGCATCGCACAGTAGCCCATTATGTGTCACTTACATGAAACTGAAGCCTGTGATGTGACCGCTGTCCCCTGTTCCACGAAGCGTCCATCTTCCTTCTGGGTATCGCCACGCGGCGCGATTTCCTTTAGAAACGGCACGCTCGCCGTCTCTAAAGGCTCCTAAAGAGCGCCTGTGCCGTAGCCGTTTACAACCACTTTAAACTAGTTGACATCTATACAGCTCAGTAGTACAGTACAGTACAGCACAGTAGTACAGTCTTCCCCAACCCTATTACCCTATTACCCTGGAGCAACCATTCTCAACCAGGGTTCTGGCAGCGCCAGAGACGGGACTTCCTATTACAGAGGCCGCTCCTGTATGTACGGCTGCCATCAGGGGGGTACAGGCAGTACACCTATAAGGGGCCAGGAGGTCCCCTGGGGCCCGGATGGCAACCCCCCCTTTTTTTAAAAAAAATAAATAAATAAAAAAAAAGTATTTATTTTTTAATTGATATTAATTAATATTTTTTTTTGTTTTTATTAAAGGGTCCAGAGGTCTCCAGGGACCCGGATGGCTACCCCCCCTTTTTTTTTATAATATTGTTTTATATATTTTTTTTGTAAGGGAACCAGAGTTCCCCAGGAAGGGCAACCCCCCCATTTTCCAGTTTTCTCAATTAGCGGTGGCACCCCCTCGCTTCTCAATTCACGGCAGCCCCCGCTTCTCAATTTGAGGGGGCAGCACCCCCCCCCCCGGTTCTCTGCTCCAGGGGGCCCTAGCCTGAAGCTGTGTAAGGGCCCCCTGATGTACGGCATGGTCCCGCCTCCTCCCTGTCCCCTTCAAGGCAGCCAGCATATATATCGTTTGTGGACCCGATGCTGGGAGATCCAGGTGGGCCGTTCAAAACTGGAACGCGGGCCGCGATTGACCCGTGGGCCGGACTTTGGACATGCCTGCCTTAGAAGGTAGCAGATGGTAGTATGTCTAAGTGTATATGTTCACGTGTATGTATGTGGTCATGGTGAATCACCAATCCTTGTATCCCCGTCCCCAGTTGGAGGACATTCCAAGCGGTTACATTTGGCCGTGAACATCCAGATCTGCACAACCGGATATGATCGATCAATTTGCACTTGTTTAAAAAAGGAAACCACAACTGATCCATGGTCTGGAGAATAGAAATTCACAGGAAAGCTGCACATGATAGCAAAAAGGACAGAAAACACAGAAACACCACAGACAGATGTTAAGGAAGTATTAGAGATAAATAAAATGGGCTCACCCAGAATAGCACCGTGGTTCCTGAGAAGCAGAACCGTGCTGCCTTGCTAGTCAAAGGCAAAAAAGGCTCCATTTCCTGAAATAATCAAGCAAGCAAGGCCACAATTCACCATGGAGTAAAGACCACACCACAAAAGGAGAATATAAGACATATAGGGCCGGAGCTGTGTGAAGGTAAAAGCAGAACGGAAGCCATCTTGTTACTGTGGGTGGTGCCTAATGGGCTTGGAGACAAATGGCGAACCCTCAACCTTGAGGACACTCCCCATGGAAATCCCCAACCGGACACTACGGTCCTTCAGCAACATATTTCTATCTATCCATATATATATAATTTAGATTTATTTAAGTGCTGCATAAACTGTTGGCGTTATATAGTGTATAATAATAATAATATTATTATTATAATAATAATAATAATAATTATATGGATAGATATATTAATAAAAATTAATAACATATTATTATACATAATTTTTATATATATATATATATATATATATATATATATATATATTTTATTTTTTAATTATTAATTTCTCCATGGTAAATAAAAAAAAGTTCAGATGGAGTAGAATGTACACATTATATATTTTTTGGAAATACACCCCCACCCCCCTCGTGCACACTATGCCCATGGACATTCTTCTTCCCACAACGCAATGCAAATTTGACATCTCTTGAGCAACGTAACAAGATGGCCATCAGAGCATTTTTTTTACCATTTCACACACCCGCAAGACATGAACACCAATGCCGCCACCCTCTTCTTGTAGCTCCCGTAGCGAAAAACCAACAGAAAACGTTAATCTGGTTAGTCATTGGTCGGCAGAGTTGGCTGAGCTTCCAGGGGCTCCTCTTACCCAGAAGAGAATGGCCGTCCAGCATAGTAAGATTTTACCACAGATATTGGCAGGACTTCGCTTTAATACCATTTCTAGTTCCTACAAATGTAGAAAGGCTGAATGTGTAACAAACCAGAACAAAACATCAGAGAGGAGGGACCGCGGGACAAAGAACAAAGCAAAATACGTTACTTGTACCATGGAGGACACCATTCAACAGCACCTTTGATCTGTACACAGTGGGGGGGCCTGTAAGCTTCATCCACACTGCAGGGCATCCATCTTTGATAAAAAACGTCAGGTGTGGAATTTTATATATACAGTGGAACCTCGGATTACGAGTATAATCCGTTCCAGGAGAATGCTTGTAATCCAAAGCACTTGCATATCAAAGCGAGTTTTCCCATTGAAGTCAATGGAAACCAAAATAATTAGTTCCGCATTGACTTCAATGGCATGCAATACCGCATGTGGCCAGAGATGGGCGCCGAACTTGGAAAACCTTGGAAAGGCTTGGGAACAAAGTATTTCTGAGGTTTTCCAAATGGCTCTGGCGCCCCCCCCCCCCCCAGGCCAAATGCGGTACTGCACACCGCTTTGGCTTGAATCCTGCTCGTTTTGCGAGACCACACTTGTATTGCAAAACACTCGTTGACCGCGTTACTCGCAATCCGAGGTTCCACTGTAGTTTTATTATTCCAGCTTGGACCAATGTAACTATGTATATACCATGCCTATAGGATCCCTCTAGAACAGGGGTAGGTAAACTTTGTCCCTTCAGCTGTAGCAGACCTACAAGTCCCATGAGCCGTTGCAGGACTCTAACAGCCACAAGCATGACTCCCAGAGTCATAGGCATGATGGGACTTGTAGTTTTGCAACAGCTGGAGGGTCACAGTTTACCTACCCCTGCTCTAGAAGCTGGAAATCCCTGTAGTAGACACCATTACAACATTCCTGCTCCAGTTATCTCCACTAGCTTCCTGAGCAGCTGCCCTACTGCATTCTAAATTCAAGAGGTTGACCATTGAGTGCAGGTGCCATTCAAAGAATTCTTTGCTTTTTTATCAATAAGTGCAAAGGCTTCTCTGATTGGACTAGGTGGAGAGTATGACATCATCGCCCCACCTCGTCCAATCATAGAATGCTTTGCATTTATTCAGGAAATGCAAAGCCTTCTCTGAGTAGCGTCCATGCCCAGTGGCTGACCTCCTGTGTTCACAATGCAGCTGGGCAGCCAGGGGCGGAATGACAACTCATGGGGCCCCCGGGCAATAGAAGATTATGGGGCCCCCCGGGCCTACATATGGCCACCATGCCAGGAGGCAGTGCAGAGGTGGGGCAACTAAAATCTCGGGATTTTCATATCAAAAGCATGACGGTATCGGACATATCAGGGACAGATGTAAAAAAACACATTACTTTTACATACTGTCCCTTGATTGGGTCCCCTAGTGGCATAGGGCCCTCGGGCAGTGCCCAAGTGCCTGAATGGTCAGTCCGCCCCTGTGGGCAGACACTTCTGCAGGAGGCTTGGAAGCTAGTGGAGATCACTGGAGTAGCGGTGTAGTAGCAGTCATACATGTGTGCAGCCTATAGCATTAGAGTGTGCACCCCAAAGCTCAAACACACATGCGTGTAAATGTGTGGCTATATAGATATGGCCCTAGCACATTGATCTCCCTGCCAGCACAGTGAAAGAGAAGTGCACGAGAGCCAGCAAGAGGGAGATCTTTCCCATCTCCCTGCTGCTACATGGAGTGATAATGCCAATGCTCACTAGGTGATTGGGGTGTGCCCAGGCACATCCGGCACACCCTGTGCGCACACCTATTGTAGCAGTTTAGGAAAGTGATGGGTTAACAAGGGCAACTCTAAAGTATTGCCCTATAACGTCTGTGGTGTTTGAAAGGACTATCTCGGTACCCAGAAACCCCTACACTTTATATATTTTAAGTGAGGCAATATCGCTTAATCTATGGTAGCAGTTTAGTGGTGGTGTAGTAGTGGTGTCTGCAGGGGTCTCAAACTGGCGACCCCCAAACTACAACTCATCGTCGTGCCTCTGCCTGTGGGAGTCATGCTTGTAATGGTCAACCTTGCAACCATGCTTCATGGGACATGTCGTTTTACAACAGCTGGAGGGGCCACCAGTTTGAGACCCCTGTTCTAGAGGGATCCCACAGGGATGGTATATACATAGTTGGCGCAAGCGGGGACAATGTAATTATGTATAAAATATCCATACGTGGAATTCTTCTTTAAGGGTGACCATGCTTTGGGGTCAGCAACATGTGGACAAGGTTACATTTGTGGCCGGTCCTGTGCTGCTCTACACATTAGATACATTGTAAACATATGAAGTCATTTATAACCGCTACAAAAATATTTTGTGCATTTTACGGATCCATCACCTGACGCTCCATCAGAGATGAAGTATAAAAGAGATGCCGGGGATACCAAAATGTCACCAAAGAGGCTTCACTTAACTACTGGCCAAGTGCCCATCATCCTGACACACCAGAAAGGGACAATAAACTGGATATTGAAAGTTGAAGCTGCTAATTTTAAATATGGAGATAAAGTTTTATACAATATCTATATTCAAAACCAATCGGTGTGTTTTGTCATTTGCGGCCCCAGAAGCACCACCAGGGTGGGGTAACTCGTATATACAATATGGCCGCCCCCCACTGTGCCAAGATCAGAGATGGTATAATAACCAACATAGTCAATGCTTTACAAACATTTTTTTTCCAAGCTTGTAAAAGTTCAACAGAAATAAAATACATAAGTCAGTCCACCTAAACTTATATTTCAGTCATTGGGTGTGTGCTAGAAGATTCAAACTACCCACCAGGCCCCCTTCCACTTCTCGGGACCTCCTTCCTCCTCCTGAGCCCCCTTCCTCCTCCCAGCCCCCTTTCCTCCTCCCGGGCCCCCCTTTCTCCTTTCGAGTGCCCCTTCCTCCTCCTGGGCCCCTCTTTCTCTTCCCGGGCCCCCTTCCTCTTCCCGGGACCTCCTTCCTCCTACCAGGCCCCCTTCCACTTCTCAGGACCTCCTTTCCTTCTCCGGGCCCCTCTTCCTCCTCCCGGGCCCCCTTCCTCCTCCCGGGCCCCCCTTCCTCCTCCCGGGCCCCCTTCCTCCTCCCGGGCCCCCTGGTGATGAGAACATTAAACGGCATTTTCAAGCGCCACCAGCTGCAGCCACCGACAAGGATTCTCCCTGCTGGGTTCCATGTGTAGCTTATAGATGGTAAACCTCAGCACCCAAGATGTTTTAGAACTACATTTCCCGTGATGCTCAACTTCACTCTGCAGTGAAGGTGAGCATCATGGGAAATGTGGTTCCTAGACAAGTTTTAACAAATTTCGACAAATTTGTTAATTCGTAAATATCCGAACGAAGGAAAACCCATTCAACACATTTTTCAGGATAGTGGAAAATTCTAAAATTCGTAATTTCACAAATTCGGAAAATAGCTAATTCACGAATTAAAAAAATTGTAAATTTTGTAAATTTTAAAATTTGTCAATTCTCAAATCCAAAAGACCCCAAAAAAATGTAATTATAAAAGAATAATCTGAAATAACTAATAACTTAAATATTACTATTAAATTATAGATATTGGAATTTCCTTTCAAATTTGGCTGTTAGCGAACGTAACGAATACAGATTTATCAAAAGTTATGAATCATCCGAAATAACGAATGCCGCATCTAAACGAATGGACCGTAACAAATTAATAATAATAATAAAAACATTTTATTATTATTTATTATTAAGGTGTTCTGTTCCATTTGTTTAGATGCGGCATTCGTTATTTCAGATAATTTGCAACTTGTAAGATAAATTCGTATTCGTTACGTTCACTAACAGCCAAATTTGAAAGCAATTCCAATACCTAGAATTAAATAGTCATTATTAGTGAATTAAACAAACATTAGAATTTTCGAATTTTCTTTCTCATTTTGTGTTTTTCGAATTTATAAATTTTTCGAATTGCGATCATAACAAATGACCTGAAAAATTACAGGGCCTCCTCTCGTAAATTTGAATATTCAAAAATTCGGAAATTCAGAAATCCGAAAATAGGAACAAAAATTCAAAAGAACGAGAATCCAAAAATAAGAAGGAAAATCCGAAAATTAGAAAATCTGAAATAACCAATACTAACTTAACTATTACTAACTATTAAATTATAGGTATTGGAATTTCCTTTTTAAATTTGGCTGTTCATGAACGTAAGGAATACGAATTTATCCGAAGTTACGAATTATCCGAAATAAAGAATGCAGCTTCTAAACAAATGGAACGTAACTAATTCATAATAATAAATATAAAAATAATAATTAAAAAAAAAAAACATTTTATTATTATTAAATCATTCTGTTCCATTTGTTTGGATGCAGCATTCATTATTTCAGATAATTCGTAACTTCAGATAAATTCGTATTCGTTACTTTCACTAACAGCCAAATTTGAAATTCAATTCCAATACCTATAATTTAATAGTTAGTTATTATTAGTTAGTTAGTTAGTTAGTTAGTTATTTAGCATTTTTGTTTTTTCTTTCTTTCCAAATTTGGGATTTTCTTTCCAAATTTGGGATTTTCTTTCTTATTTTTGGATTTTTTGAATTTTCAAATTTATTAAAATTTACAAATTTTTGAATTTTCAAATATTTGAATTTACGAATGATCCGAAAAAAAAAAAAAGAACTGAAAAGGAAAACAAAGGGCAGGGCACACTTCTACTTGCTATAGGGTGGCTTTTTTCAAGGGGGAGGAGCCAGGTGGTCGGTGGGGGGACCCGAGAAGAAGAGGATCTGGGCTGCTTTGTGCAAAATCATTACGGAGAGCAGGTAAGTATAACATGTATGTTATTTTTTAATATCACTTTAAATGACTGAGATATCGGTTATAGGCGGACTGACCCCTTAATTCTATATTTTATATTGATGGAAATGTGATGATCTTTATCTGTAAAAAAAAGAATGATGTAAGAATCCTGTGAAATGAGAACAAATGTTGTTATATGAAGTAAATTACACCATTTATAGGAATCAACAGAAAGTGTTAATATAAGTGAAGGGCGATCTCCGGTCCAATCACTGCATCACGAGACTGAGGGGGGAGAAAATATCCAAAAGAAAAATATGATACAAATAAGATATTAGAAAATTAGACGCAACCTCTACCAAAGAGGCCCGGAGAGGACTGAACCCAATATGAATTATTGATTTGAAACTATTATATTGATATTTACAGGCAGACCACCAGAGGTGACCCCCACATGTGACGCTGAGACTCCATAATGGAAAGAACTGAAATCTAGGAGGAGAGGAGGCGGGCAGGGGCGGACTGACCATTGAGTCACTCGGGCACTGCCCGAGGGCCCCATGCCACTAGGGGGCCCCATCCGGGTTGCCAGGCTCAGTAAAACCAGGGACAGTATGTAAAAATCTGTGTTTTTTTTAGATCTGTCCCTGATATGTCCGAAAATTACATGCTTTTAATGTGAATATCCCAAGATTTTAGCTGCCCTGCCTCTGCACTGCCTCCTGGCTTAGTGGCCATCTGTAAGCCAGAGGGGCCCCATACTCTTCTATTGCCCGGGGGCCCCATGAGTTGTCAGTCCGCCCCTGGAGGCGGGGCAACTGTGCAAGACTGAAGGGAAGGTCGGAGGTCATATTTAAAGGTGATATTTAACTTTCTAAATACACTATAATGTCAAAAGTATTGGTTTGTAGTTGTAGTTTGTTGTGGAAGAACTTTACATGAGTGTCCTGCACAGAGACCTGACCTCAACCCTACTGAAAACTTTGAGATGAATCGGAACAAAAAAGGTCTTCTCAACCAACATCTTCATTAAAGACATGATTTGAGGAGTTTGGTGTGGAGGAAGTTGGGTGTCCTTCAGAGCCCGGACCTCAATCCTATTGATGTCAGGGCCCAGGTCTGAACATACGAGCTCTGCTGTGTCTGGCAACGTCTTTTCATGCTGGACAGCTCCCTGCCTGAGACGGGGTCTCCAAACTTTCTGTCCTTCAGACTCTAGGAGGGCCGGACTTTGACCAGTGGGATGAAAATTTTCCTGGCATCAGTGGGAGTAAATAAAACCACATTTGGTATTAGGTGGAGGAATAGTGGCCCATCGTGGTCATCATAGGGAGGAATAGGGACCCATTACTGGTGTCAGTGGGAGAAATAGTGCCCCGTTGTCAGTGGCAGAGTAGTGTCATCAGTGGGAGGAATAGAGCCCCAAGGGCTGATCAAAAGCAAGCAAAGGGCTTCATCCGGCCCCCGGGCCACAGTTTGGAGACCACTGTCTTAAGAGAACCTTTCCTTGTTTCTCTAACCTTGAACCCTTTTTGCTCCTTCCATGAACTTGTTTCTCTGTTTGCCAGATTATTGTGCTCTCTCCAGCCAATATCTCGCTCTTGTCACTCCTGCTGCCATCCATATATTTGCTACCCCTTGTTACCGACCTTTGGCTTGTTCCACAACTACTCTTCTGCTTAATCCCAACTTGCAACCACTTGTTACCGACCTTTGGCTGGTTCCTCAACTACTCTTCTGCTTGATGCCAACCTGCAACCACTTGTTACTGACCTTTGGCTTGTTCCTCAACTACTCTTTTGCTTGATCCCAACCTGCAACCACTTGTTACTGACCTTTGGCTGGTTCCTCAACTACTCTTCTGCTTGATGCCAACCTGCAACCACTTGTTACTGACCTTTGGCTTGTTCCTCAACTACTCTTTTGCTTGATCCCAACCTGCAACCACTTGTTACCAACCTTTGGCTTATTCCTCAACTACTCTTCTTCTTGCTCCCAACCTGCAACCACTTGTTACTGACCTTTGGCTTGCTTACTCACTACGCCTCTGTGTGACCCCTACCTGCTATATCTCCTACTGGACCCCATCTTGCTCACCACTTGGTGGGGTAATCCTGAGGACCGCCACCTAGTACTAACATGCAGCAAAGCCCATCTCCACCATCAGCTCTGGTGAATACCGGTTAGTCCTTAGACTTCGGAACACAGGTGAACCCGTGTCATCCACCAGCGTGACCTGCAATGAACTCTTCCTGTTGGACTCTACTTCTATAGCTACTGGTCTCCAAGCCTGACCCCTAACCATGACAACAGAACACCTTTAAATAAGGGTGACAGGAGAGATCTGGGATCAAAACGATCCCAAATTCAATCCTCTACCTTTAAAAGCAAAATAAATGAAAAAAAAAGTGACGTCATGACGTTGCTTCAGTCCTCCAAGGCCATAGAGGCAATCAGAGACAATTTGGTCTCTTTTCACCTTTGTGACCAGCTGGCCGCACTGTCGTCCCCTCCTGCTGAGGGGACGACCAGCTGGCCACTCAGACTGCTTTCGTGAGAAAGCCAGCCATCGGCTGAACCCCCCCACCCAAAAAAATGGGGTATATGAAGCTATCGGCCATAACCACAATAAAAAACTTAAAAGCGGCAACGTATATTTATGTATTGCAGTCGGCAAGTGAAAAACTGTGCTTTACTCATGTGGGAAAATTGCAGGTGAGTTTATGTAGCTGGGGAGGGCGCTATAGAGAGGTCTCGTCTCCAGATTTTGTCATTTCTCAGCCAGTTGGTGGATTTTTAGACAGAATGTTGTCTGAATGCAAAGAAGCTGCCACCTCCCATGGCTTGTATTAGAATAGGAATGCAGCCAATCAAATCAATTGGAATTTGGTGACATCATAGTGAATTGCTCCGCTTGCTCAGATTTGGAACACCCGTCTCCTGCCACCTCTGGTTTGTACATGTTACTACAGGGAGATACATTGTTACATAGGACTGATCACGGCACACACACTGATATTACCTGAGTGACCGGGTTCTTCTTCTTGTGGGTACATTTGGCTTCATACTCCGGCCGAAGCTGAAGTAGCTGCTGTTCCTCCTCAAAGTCAACCAAATCCCATTCATATTCCAACCGGGCCTGCCTCCGCTTCCAGAACTCCAGGAATAAAGTCACTGCAAAGTCACAGAACCCCACATCAACCAATCACTGATAAACCAGATCCCAGAGTGTCAGTGTGTCATTGTTCTGGACCCCGAGTGTCAGTGCGTCATTGTTCTGGATCCCCAAGTGTCAGTGTGTCATTGTTCTGGACCCCCAAGTGTCAGTGTGTCATTGTTCTGGACCCCCAAGTGTCAGGGTGTCATTGTTCTGGATCCCCAAGTGTCAGTGTGTCATTGTTCTGGACCACCGAGTGTCAGTGTGTCATTGTTCTGGGACCCCCAAGTGTCAGGGTGTCATTGTTCTGGACCACCGAGTGTCAGTGTGTCATTGTTCTGGGACCCCCAAGTGTCAGGGTGTCATTGTTCTGGGACCCCCAAGTGTCAGTGTGTCATTGTTCTGGGACCCCCAAGTGTCAGTGTGTCATTGTTCTGGACCCCCAAGTGTCAGTGTGTCATTGTTCTGGACCCCCAAGTGTCAGTGTGTCATTGTTCTGGACCCCCAAGTGTCAGTGTGTCATTGTTCTGGACCCCCAAGTGTCAGTGTGTCATTGTTCTGGACCCCCAAGTGTCAGTGTGTCATTGTTCTGGTACCACCAAGTGTCAGGGTGTCATTGTTCTGGACCCCCAAGTGTCAGTGTGTCATTGTTCTGGACCCCCAAGTGTCAGTGTGTCATTGTGCTGAACCCCCAAGTGTCAGTGTGTCATTGTTTTGGACCCCCATGTGTCAGGGTGTCATTGTTCTGGACCCCCAAGTGTCAGTGTGTCATTGTTCTGGATCCCCAAGTGTCAGTGTGTCATTGTTCTGGACCCCCAAGTGTCAGTGTGTCATTGTTCTGGACCCCCAAGTGTCAGGGTGTCATTGTTCTGGACCCCCAAGTGTCAGGGTGTCATTGTTCTGGACCCCTAACTGTCAGTGTGTCATTGTTCTGGGACCCCGAGTGTCAGTGTGTCATTGTTCTGGACCCCCAGGTGTCAGTGTGTCATTGTTCTGGACCCCCGAGTGTCGGCGTGTCATTGTTCTGGATCCCCAAGTGTCAGTGTGCCATTGTTCTGGACCCCCAAGTGTCAGGGTGCCATTGTTCTGGAACCCCCAAGTGTCAGGGTGCCATTGTTCTGGAACCCCCAAGTGTCAGTGTGTCATTGTTCTGGGACCCCCAAGTGTCAGTGTGTCATTGTTCTGGACCCCCAAGTGTCGGTGTGTCATTGTTCTGGACCCCCAAGTGTCAATGTGTCATTGTTCTGGACCCCCAAGTGTCAATGTGTCATTGTTCTGGGACCCCCAAGTGTCAGTGTGTCATTGTTCTGGACCCCCAAGTGTCGGTGTGTCATTGTTCTGGGACCCCCAAGTGTCAGTGTGTCATTGTTCTGCACCCCCAAGTGTCAGTGTGTCATTGTTCTGGACCCCCAAGTGTCGGTGTGTCATTGTTCTGGACCCCCAAGTGTCAATGTGTCATTGTTCTGGACCCCCAAGTGTCAATGTGTCATTGTTCTGGGACCCCCAAGTGTCAGTGTGTCATTGTTCTGGACCCCCAAGTGTCGGTGTGTCATTGTTCTGGGACCCCCAAGTGTCAGTGTGTCATTGTTCTGGACCCCCAAGTGTCAGTGTGTCATTGTTCTGCACCCCCAAGTGTCAGTGTGTCATTGTTCTGGACCCCCAAGTGTCAGTGTGTCATTGTTCTGGGACCCCCAAGTGTCAGGGTGTCATTGTTCTGGACCCCCAAGTGTCAGTGTGTCATTGTTCTGGACCCCCAAGTGTCAGTGTGTCATTGTTCTGGACCCCCAAGTGTCAGTGTGTCATTGTTCTGGACCCCCAAGTGTCGGTGTGTCATTGTTCTGGGACCCCCAAGTGTCAGTGTGTCATTGTTCTGCACCCCCAAGTGTCAGTGTGTCATTGTTCTGGACCCCCAAGTGTCGGTGTGTCATTGTTCTGGACCCCCAAGTGTCAGTGTGTCATTGTTCTGGGACCCCCAAGTGTCGGTGTGTCATTGTTCTGGGACCCCCAGGTGCGTACAGTAAAGGTAACTTTTCTAAGTCACTTACCCCATATCCCCATGAATATTGCGAAAAACAGAGTGGCCACATTATCAAACAGGTGGGAGTACTGGGGGAAAGAAAACATTGATTAGGGTGGAGTATTGGCATTGGGTATAATGTGATTGGTGGAGGTAGGTGGAGGTGGGATTACCTGGGAAGGTTCACAGGTGGTGTTTAATCTCCAGAATTCGCAGCGTTGGTCACACAGGGGACACATGATGATCTGACCACCAATGGCTTTATCACAAATTTCTTTACTGCAAACAAAACAACAATGAGAACTTTACAACAACCGTGTCTTCTTCCCGCCTCGTATTATTCTGCACAATAACGTTACCAGTTCCAGTACACCAAGTCACTGATCTGGAACAAGCATGTATCCAGTAAAGTCAAGCATGTATCCAGTGCCTGTGACTCAAACTGTCAAAAGAAAGAGGATTCGATTTGTAAGGACTTCTCCCTAAGCTGGAGTGTCCATAACTACATGTTGTGTGTCTTTCAGCCTAACCTCTGCTTACATTTTTCTGGGGTCTGTTGGTTTTCCTAAGATAAGTGTGTTGATCTTCTCGGCCTTTTGGCTAAGATCAAGTGTAGTATCTGTTCTAATCAGTTGCCAGT
>NC_053499.1:3150224-3210224 GCF_905171775.1 Rana temporaria
CCCAAAATGGTGTCAAAAGTGTCCGATGTGTCCGCCATAATGTCGCAGTCACGATAAAAAAAAAGCGCTGTTCGCCGCCATTACTAGTAAAAAATAATAATATAAAAGCCATAAAAATATTTTGTAGACGCTATAACTTTTGCGCAAACCAATCAAACGCTTATTGCGGTTTTTTGTTATACCAAAAATAGGTAGAAGAATACGTATCGGCCTAAACTGAGGAAAAAAAAAAGTTTTTTTTTTATATATTTTTTGGGGATATTTATTATAGCAAAAAGTATTGATTTTTTTTTCAAAATTGTCGCTCTATTTTGGTTTATAGCGCAAAAAATAAAAACCGCAGAGGTGATCAAATACCACCAAAAGAAAGCTCTATTTGTGGGAAAAAAAAGTTTGTTTGGGAGCCACGTCGCACGACCGCGCAATTCTCAGCTAATTGTCAGTTAAAGCGACGCAGTGCCGAATCGCAAAAAGTGTCCTGGTCTTTGGCCAGCCAAATCCTCCGGGGCTGAAGTGGTTAAACGAAAGCAAATTATTTTTCCTGCACCTCCGCCTGGTCACTCACCGGATGAGGTCGAGCGGCTGCTCCTTGTAGAACTTGCCAAACCTGGCCCAGTGCGTGTATAACGTGTACCTCTCATTAACGCACTTCGGGTCCTCAGACTTCTTCCAGTACTGACACTGCCGGGACAAACATCACAATCAGCCACAATGGAGAACACCAAACAATCATACCGATCGGATCATGGTGTAAAGCGCTACATTTTCAGAAGGGTTCGCAATGGTCAACAGACACCATACGGCCAAAGTATGTGCACCCCTCTCCTCTAAGCCATGAGGTTCAGGTGTTTCTATTGAAGGGTACTGTCAATACGACATCATATACTGGAAAGACATCGCAGACCATTCTGGTCTTCCAACATTGGGGTAACAGTTTGGATTAGGTTGTCTATGTGGACATAACTACTGGGTCCTCACACTCCTCGGGACCATAGAAGTGACTTGGATGAGCTACAAAACATCTTCAACAAGTCCAGTTTAATGTGTCCAACTACCACTAGATATACAAAGACCAGGATAAATGAGAACCTCCTATCCTGTTCTTGGACCATCGTCATCTGTCTTGGCACGTTCCATGATGATTGGATGGAGGGGTCTTTGCTACCAATGCAGATAGAAATGTTGTGGTATCTTCCTAATACTCATTAGAACTGAAGATTTGGTTTGGAGAAGATACGAGACATCTTCAACATTACAGAACAAGTCCAGGTGAATGAAACCAACTAATACTACTCGATATACCATGACGTGGATATACAAGAACCTTCACAGAGCAGAAGAACCACCAAGGCTTGTCAGAATCATACATGTCGATGAAATTGTTAAGAACAAACCAATCACAGCCGAGTACTAAATACACCGGAGACTGCAGAGAATATATGGAGTGATCAAGTACTGGGGTCTCCAGGCTGCAGCCAAAGGGGCCAAATGTGACCTCCTGCTTACCTTTATCTGGACTATTCCTTTTACTGACATCAACAACGGGGGACTAAGTCTCCCACTGACACCAATGATGGGACACTATTCCTTCCACTGACACCAATGATGGGACACTATTCCTCCCACTAACACCAATGATGGGACACTATTTCTCCCACTGACACCAATGATGGGACACTATTCCTCCCACTGACACCAATGATGGGGCACTATTCCTCCCACTGACACCAATGATGGGACACTATTCCTCCCACTGACACCAATGATGGGGCACTATTCCTCCCACTGACACCAATGATGGGGCATTATTCTTCCCACTGACACCAATGATGGGGCACTATTCCTCCCACTAACACCAATGATGGGACACTATTTCTCCCACTGACACCAATGATGGGACACTATTCCTCCCACTGACACCAATGATGGGGCATTATTCCTCCCACTGACACCAATGATGGGGCACTATTCCTCCCACTGACACCAATGATGGGACACTATTCCTCCCACTGACACCAATGATGGGGCACTATTCCTCCCACTGACACCAATGATGGGACACTATTCCTCCCACTGACACCAATGATGGGACACTATTCCTCCCACTGACACCAATGATGGGACACTATTCCTCCCACTGACACCAATGATGGGACACTATTCCTCCCACTGACACCAATGATGGGACACTATTCCTCCCACTAACACCAATGATGGGACACTATTCCTCTCCCTGACACCAATGATGGGACACTATTCCTCCCACTGACACCAATTATGGGACACTATTCCTCCCACTGACACCAATGATGGGACACTATTCCTCCCACTGACACCAATGATGGGACACTATTCTTCCCACTGACACCAATGATGGGACACTATTCCTCCCACTGACACCAATGATGGGACACTATTCCTCCCACTGACACCAATGATGGGACACTATTCCTCTCACTGACACCAATGATGGGACACCATTCCTCTCACTGACACCAATGATGGGACACCATTCCTCCCACTGACACCAATGATGGGACACTATTACTCCCACTGACACCAGTGATGGGACACTATTCCTCTCACTGACACCAATGATGGGACACTATTCCTCCCACTGACACCAATGATGGGACACTATTCCTCCCACTGACACCAATGATGGGACACTATTCCTCTCACTGACACCAATGATGGGACACTATTCCTCCCACTGACACCAATGATGGGACACTATTCCTCCCACTGACACCAATGATGGGACACTATTCCTCCCACTGACACCAATGATGGACACTATTCCTCCCACTGACACCAATGATGGGACACTATTCCTCCCACTGACACCAATGATGGGGCACTTTTCCTCCCACTGACACCAATGATGGGGCCCTTCGGTCAGTAAGTCTGGAGACCTCTCTTCTAGTAGAAGGTCATGTTAGCGGTGAAATCAGAATTGGAGACATTGAGTATTATCAGACATTATTATCACAGCGAAACGTACGTCATGGAGGGGGAAGGCGGAATTGTAGGTCCCGTTATTTAGCAGTTTCTTAACCCCGAATCTCCTCTTTTCGTCTTCCAATCCATAGTGGCAGCGAGAGAGAATATAATACACCTGGAAATGGAAGAGGTCATCAGTTACAAAGAAGAGTCTGAACAGCAGGATCATCTCATTGTTCCAGAAGACCTGGAAGTCACTACAGAGACATTACGAATGGGCTCCGGCTTTCCCTTTAGTTTGAAATGACTTACTCTGATTTCACTGCACACTGTGAGCTTCTCACAATGTGCATTAGAAGCTGCAGCAAGTCAGGTAGAGCTCCGCCTCCTTTCCTGGCAGGAGGGTGTTCAGCATCATCAAAGCCCTCTCTCCTTTTTAGACTGACTGTCCCTGGCCCACCCCTTATATCAGAGCCGAGACAAGGAGGGGGGGCAGTAGGGACACATGCCCCAGACTCAGTGCCATGGACTGACTGTCCCTGGCCCACCCCTTATATCAGAGCTGAGACAAGGAGAGGGGGGGGGGCAGTAGGGGAACATGCCCCAGACTCAGTGCCAGGGACTGGCTGTCCCACCCCTTATATCAGAGCTAGGGCAGGGGGGGGGGGGCCTGGGGCACATGTCCCAGACTCAGTGACATCGACTGACTGTCCCTAACCCACCCCTTATATCAGAGCTGAGACAAGGGGTGGGGGGCAGTAGGGAAACATGCCCCAGACTCAGTGCCATGGACTGACTGTCCCACCCCCTATATCAGAGCTAGGACAGAGGGGGGGGGGTAGGCACATGCCCCAGACTCAGTGACATGGACTGACTGTCCCTGACCCACCCCTTATATCAGAGATAAGACAAGGGGTGGGGGGCAGTAGGGGAACATGCCCCAGACTCCGTGCCATGGATTGACTGTCCCTGACCCACCCCTTATATCAGAGATAAGACAAGGGGGGGGGGGGGCAGTAGGGACACATGCCCCAGACTCAGTGCCATGGATTGACTGTCCCTGGCCCACCCCTTATATCAGAGCTGAGACAGGGGGGGGGGGGGCAGTAGGAACACATGCCCCAGACTTAGTGCCATTGACTGACTGTCCCTGGCCCACCCCTTATATTAGAGCTGAGACAAGGGGGGGGGGGCAGTAGGGACACATGCCCCAGACTCAGTGCCATGGACCAACTGCCCCTGACCCACCCCTTATATTAGAGCTGAGACAAGGGGGGGGGGCAGTAGGGACACATGCCCCAGACTCAGTGCCATGGACCAACTGCCCCTGACCCACCCCTTATATTAGAGCTGAGACAAGGGGGGGGCAGTAGGGACACATGCCCCAGACTCAGTGACATTGACGGACTATCCCTGGCCCATCGCATTCATCCCTTGGATTTGATCTCTTTCAATCATGGAGGCTCAGCAGCACATAGGGGCGTTACCAAGGCCTGCCTAGGAACGCCCACTCCTCTAGACCTCCACCCATCCAGGCATTGTGATATTTGCATAACTCCTCCCAAGATTTTATTTAAAAATGTCATTAGCATATTGATGGTGTGGGGGAAGGGGGATCAAGGAAGGTTCAAGAGATTTTCATTGGAGGTCCACAATTAATTTGACTTGGACGTATCTTGGTTTGCAAGGACCTCCAGTGGCTGGCAAGTCCCGGCATGCCTTGCCAACCATCATCTTCCAACAGATAAGTACCAAAGTCCACCTGTAGCCAAAGAATGAGCCCCCCAGCCCCTCCCCCTCCCCCACTCACAATTCTGTTGCGGGTGGACGCGGAGAAGAAGGTGTTCTGGTCGTGGATGAGGAAGAGCTCCTGTTTCTGCTTGCTGAAGGACGCGGTGAAGTAGTCCGGCTCCGGGTTCATGACGTCCTCCGGCAGGCGGAAGAACTTGGCCATCACTTTCAGCGGATGGTACGTCTGGACCAAGTCGTTCTCCTTGATGGGAACTTTAACATTCAGAACTTCCGCGTAGGTGGTGAGGACCTCCCAGGGGGCGTGGATCTTCACAAAGTACAGCTTACCGTTTTCAGATTCCTGCGGGGGGGAAAAATGTCACAAAGATAAGGCCTGGGCACCAGGATCAAAGACTGACTGTGGGGGAGGGGGCATTAGAGTGTAAGCTCCTCTGGTATAGACACTGGTGTGACTGTGGGGGGAGGGGGCATTAGAGTGTAAGCTCCTCTGTACAGAGACTGATGTGACTGTGGGGGAGGGGACATTAGAGTGTAAGCTCCTCTGGTACAGACACTGATTTGACCGGCTCAGTGATCTCTGTACAGCACTGCAGTATATGTCAGAGCTATACAAGTGTATAATAATAATAGTGTGTGATTGTGGGGGAGGGGACATTAGAGTGTAAGCTCCTCTGGTGCAGAGACAGATGCAGTGACGGTGCGTCCATAAAGGGCGCACGGGTGCCGCCCCCTCCCTCCCGTCACCTCCCTCTCACCATAGATAGATTCGTGCATTGCATTGGCTGAAACAACAGGCGCTGTGATTGGACGCCTGATAGAGAGGACGGGAGAAGACATCGAGGAGCGTGAACGTGGAGGGCGCCACCATGACCCGCTGCGAGACAGGTAAGTCCCGGGCGATGCACACTGGCAGCATTTGATGGGGCACAGTGGCAGCAACTGATGGGGCACAGTGGCAGCAACTGATGGGGCACAGTGGCAGCAACTGATGGGGCACAGTGGCAGCAACTGATGGGGCACAGTGGCAGCAACTGATGGGGCACAGTGGCAGCAACTGATGGGGCACAGTGGCAGCAACTGAGGGGGCACAGTGGCAGCAACTGATGGGGCACAGTGGCAGCAACTGATGGGGCACAGTGGCAGCAACTGATGGGGCACAGTGGCAGCAACTGATGGGCACAGTGGCAGCAACTGATGGACACAGTGGCAGCAACTGATGGACACAGTGGCTGCGTTTGAAGGGCACAGTGGCTGCGTTTGAAGGGCACAGTGGCTGCGTTTGAAGGGCACAGTTGCTGCGTTTGAAGGGCACAGTGGCTGCGTTTGAAGGGCACAGTGGCTGCGTTTGAAGGGCACAGTGGCTGCGTTTGAAGGGCACAGTGGCTGCGTTTGAAGGGCACAGTGGCTGCGTTTGAAGGGCACAGTGGCTGCGCTTGATGGGCACAGTGGCTGCGCTTGATGGGCACAGTGGCTGCATTTGATGGGCACAGTGGCTGCATTTGATGGGCACAGTGGCTGCATTTTATGGGCACAGTGGCTGCATTTGATGGGCACAGTGGATGCGCTTGATGGGCACAGTGGCTGCATTTGATGGGCACAATAGCGGCAATTGATGGGCACAATAGCGGCAATTGATGGGCACAATAGCGGCAATTGATGGGCACAATAGCGGCAATTGATTTTTTTTTTTTAGTTTGTTTGCGCCCCCCCAAAAATGTTGAGCACCAGCCGCCACTGGACTGATGTGATTCACCCACAGATCCTATGTACAAAGTTTGATCCTCTTATTAATGGGATTTGGGAAGATTCCGGATGAAGTCACCTTTTTATCTTCGGTCTCCAGCTCCAGGCCGGCCTTCTGCAAATTAAACTCAAATTCTCTCCGTCTCTCCTGAGGGATGAAAAACAAAAATAAGATTAAAACTCAACAAAAAGCTTCACAAACCAATCAATCATCAATGAGGCATGAAGGAAAAAACTCGTTACAATGTATCCAAAGACAAAACTTGTATTATTTTTATCTTTGGATGGAGTGGGGAGGGGTTGGATACCCTGTTGGGTTTTTATTGTGGTCTGTGTCCCATCGATTTTATATATAGATATTAAAAAATATAATACAGCAAGATGTGAAATGTAACAGTCTCAATAAAGACAACTTTCATGTGAAGGTCATGATAACACGAGATGAGCACAGACTATAAATTCAGCTCTTTTCAAGTGATATGCCAATTGCTGAGTACCGGTACTGACCACCAGGTGGCACCAGTCAAATACATCCATTTTCTGGGCTGATATAAAACGAAACCTTCCTATACGATGTTGTATAACAAGCACACTGTTTTGAGTACTTTGACAGGAAACATTCATCTCACTTCCCATCCACATCTATAACTAGTCTAAGGCCGGGTACACACGGGCAGAATGTCAGGAGACCTTTGCCGGTACAAAAAATACCGGCCGTCATTCTGCCCGTGTGTATGTCAGTTTGGCCGACTTCTGTTAGACGCACATGCTGGGAAACCAGTAGCCGACCAAGTCCGACTCCAGATCAAGGCTCTCAGCCCCCCAACCTGTCCTAGATCAACCCCCCAACCTGTCCCAGACCAGCCCCCCAACCTGTCCTGGAACCAGCCACCAACCTGTCCTGGAACCAGCCCCCAACCTGTCCCGGACCAGCCACCAACCTGTCCTGGAACCAGCCACCAACCTGTCCCGGACCAGCCACCAACCTGTCCTGGAACCAGCCACCAACCTGTCCCGGACCAGCCACCAACCTGTCCTGGAACCAGCCACCAACATGTCCTGGAACCAGCCACCAACCTGTCCCAGACCAGCCCCCAACCTGTCCCGGACCAGCCCCCAACCTGTCCCGGACCAGCCCCCCAACCTGTCCCGGACCAGCCCCCCAACCTGTCCCGGACCAGCCCCCCAACCTGTCCCGGAACCAGCCCCCAACCTGTCCCGGAACCAGCCCCCAACCTGTCCCGGAACCATCCCCCAACCTGTCCCGGAACCAGCCACCAACCTGTCCCGGACCAGCCCCCAACCTGTCCCGGACCAGCACCCAACCTGTCCCGGAACCAGCCACCAAACTGTCCCGGAACCAGCCACCAACCTGTCCCGGACCAGCCCCCAACCTGTCCTGGAACCAGCCCCCCAACCTGTCCCGGAACCAGCCACCAACCTGTCCTGGAACCAGCCCCCAACCTGTCCCGGACAAGCCCCCAACCTGTCCCAGAACAGCCCCCAACATGTCCCGGACCAGCCCCCAACATGTCCCGGACCAGCCACCAACCTGTCCCGGACCAGCCCTCAACCTGTCCCGGAACCAGCCCCCCAACCAGTCCCGGACCAGCCCCCAACCTGTCCCGGACCAGCCCCCAACCTGTCCCGGACCAGCCCCCCAACCTGTCCCGGAACCAGCCCCCAACTGTCCCGGACCAGCCCCCAACCTGTCCTGGAACCAGCCACCAACCTGTCCCGGACCAGCCACCAACCTGTCCTGGAACCAGCCACCAACCTGTCCCGGACCAGCCACCATCCTGTCCTGGGACCAGCCCCCAACCTTTCCCGGACCAGCCCCAAACCTGTCCCAGACCAGCCCCCAACCTGTCCCAGACCAGCCCCCAACCTGTCCTGGGACCAGCCAACAACTTGTCCTGGGACCAGCCCCCAACCTGTCCTGGAACCAGCCAACAACTTGTCCTGGGACCAGCCCCCAACCTGTCCTGGAACCAGCCACCAACCTGTCCCGGACCAGTCCCCAACCTGTCCCAGACCAGCCCCCAACCTGTCCCAGACCAGCCCCCAACCTGTCCCAGACCAGCCCCCAACCTGTCCCAGACCAGCCCCCAACCTGTCCCAGACCAGCCCCCAACCTGTCCCAGACCAGCCCCCAACCTGTCCTGGAACCAGCCAACAACTTGTCCTGGGACCAGCCCCCAACCTGTCCTGGAACCAGCCACCAACCTGTCCCGGACCAGTCCCCAACCTGTCCCGGACCAGTCCCCAACCTGTCCCAGATCAGCCCCCAACCTGTCCCAGACCAGCCCCCAACCTGTCCCGGACCAGTCCCCAACCTGTCCCAGATCAGCCCCCAACCTGTCCCAGACCAGCCCCCAACCTGTCCCAGACCAGCCCCCAACCTGTCCCAGACCAGCCCCCAACCTGTCCCAGACCAGCCCCCAACCTGTCCCAGACCAGCCCCCAACCTGTCCCGGGACCAACCCCCAACCTGTCCCATCAACATAATCCTGGATCGTGGGACCCCTTTTAACCCTGCCCACTTCCCAGGTGGGCTTTCCCAAATCATGCCTAGATAACAGGCTGGTCCTGCTCAGGTCCCGCCTCTAAATAAGCAAGGACCCGCCTATCATGCCCACTTTATTGGGGTTGTTCCCACACCTGCCCCACCTGTAAATATAGTTTGACCATGGCATACTTAACATTATAATCCTGGATCCTTAAACAGGGTGCTGTCATGCTTTCAGGAAGCTTTGTGCAGCCCCCTGCTAGCCCCTCCCACCAGCCATGATCTGCCTGCATTGCATAGAGAAGCACAGAGACCCAGTGATGACATCACTCCATTTCAAATAAAATATGCAATGCAAATGGAAAGATTTTATTCAAATCTAAGCAGACTCGTCGTGTCGTAAAATTCAGCTAGAAAAAACAAACAAAAGATTGTTTCTTTTTGATATTCTGTGATCAGAAATGTGCGATTGGTAAAAAAATGAAAATGACGGTAAAATCGATCATCAGAAGGTGAGAGGTGTGGAGGGCCGCAGTCAGCGTGTATCTCTCTTCTCATTGCTGGAGTAATTGTCGGCCCGGGACCGGCGCCGCCCTGTGATGTCATCATGCAGCATGGCAGCCGTCCAAAACACGCTGCCCAGAGCTCAGGAGATAAGGAGGCCGGTCACATGGGACGGCGGCGGGGAGACCTTTGTTTATTAACTGTCCAAATTCCATCGTTTATATAAAGTAGTTACACACAGAGAGGAGGTGCCACCGCGCCACCGACCGCAAACCGCGCCACCGACCGCAAACCGCGCCACTGACCGCAAACCGCGCCACCGACCGCAAACCGCGCCACCGACCGCAAACCGCCACCAATAATAATATATCTGGTACAGAGACTGATGTGATTGGCTCAGTGTTCTCTGTACAGCGCTGCGGTATATGTCAGAGCTTTATAAATATATAATAATAGTGTGTGACTGTGGGGGGGGAGGGGGACATTAGAGTGTAAGCTCCTCTGTACAGAGACTGATGTGACTGTGGGGGGGGAAGGGGACATATTGGGGGGCAATAAATACCTAGAAGGGGTGCATGGACACATTGGGGAGCAATAAACACCTGGAAGGGGTACATGGACACATTGGGGGGTAATAAACACCTGGAAGGGGTACGTGGACACATTGGGGGGTAATAAACACCTGGAAGGGGTACACGGACACATTGGGGGTAATAAACACCTGGAAGGGGTACACGGACACATTACTCGGATCTTGGTTGTACTTACAGCTTTCTTCTCGGCGTCTTTCCCCGTATCCTCCAGGTAGGAGAGGATGAAGTCGATCCGGCGCTCGCCGTCGCGGAAGAAGATGGAGTCTTTGCTCTGGTGCTGTCCGTCTATCTGTAGAGGAGGACATGGAAAATCGGTTATACGGTCTCAGGAGGCGGAGCTGGCGGGTGAGCAGCCAATCCGCTGCAGAGCGAGAAAGATAAAGAAACAAATTGAATTGTCGCAGAAAAGACGATTCATATGGAGAGAGAGCAGTGATGTGCCGCCGTAACCCGTAGCAACCAATCTCAGAGCTTCACCAGGTGTGACCAAACCTAGGAAAGGAGGCTTCTGATTGGCTGCCATGGCTCTCCCTGTTTACATGTGTGAACCAATCTGCGAGTTCCCACGGCCGGCAGTGCAGACGAGTTTATACAATCCATCGTGTGGTAATACAACCCCACCAGCTGTACCAGAGTCATAAATAATGGAGGGGCTCACACCTAGGAAACACCTCAGAGTCATTCATAATGGAGGGGCTCACACCTGGGGGTCACACCAGAGTCATTAATGGAGGGGCTCACACCTAGGAGACACCTCAGAGTCATTCATAATGGAGGGGATCACACCTAGGACACACCCCAGAGTCATTCATAATGGAGGGGCTCACACCTAGGACACACCCCAGAGTCATTCATAATGGAGGGGCTCACACCTAGGAGACACCCCAGAGTCATCAATGGAGGGGCTCACACCTAGAAGACACCCCAGAGTCATTAATGGAGGGGCTCACACCTAGGAGACACCCCAGAGTCATTAATGGAGGGGCTCACACCTAGAAGACACCCCAGAGTCATTAATGGAGGGGCTCACACCTAGAAGACACCCCAGAGTCATTAATGGAGGGGCTCACACCTAGGACACACCCCAGAGTCATTAATGGAGGGGCTCACACCTAGGAGACACCCCAGAGTCATTCATAATGGAGGGGCTCACACCTAGGAGACACCCCAGAGTCATTAATGGAGGGGCTCACACCTAGGACACACCCCAGAGTCATTAATGGAGGGGCTCACACCTAGGAGACACCCCAGAGTCATTATTAATGGAGGGGCTCAAAGCTAGAACACCCCAGAGTCATTAATGGAGGGGCTCACACCTAGGACACACCCCAGAGTCATTAATGGAGGGGCTCACACCTAGGAGATACCCCAGAGTCATTATTAATGGAGGGGCTCACACCTAGGAGACACCCCAGAGTCATTCATAATGGAGGGGCTCACACCTAGGTGATCACTGCCATGATACTCGGCCCGCCAGCTCACTCAGCCTGGACTTTGTTTAGAAAATGAAGTGAAAAGTCAACAAATCCGCCCGGAACGGCCGCCGTGCCCGACTCTGACTAATGTCTTCTCGGGCCGCAGCCAAAATAATCAAAAATCCGAACAGAGGAAGAAAATGTAAAACTTGTTCTCACCGGAGAGAGAAAAACTGCAAAGAGCCGATAGAGAACCAGAGAGACCGGAACCCCCCCCCCCCCCCAACTACAATCCCATCATTGGATCAAACATCGGAGAATTACTGAGGATCATCCCCGGGATTAGAGCTTCAAAGTGACTGGATTTTAAGGGGGAGAGAGAGAGAGAGAGAAAGAGAGAGAGAGAGAAAAGAAAGAGGAGAGGGCGCAGGAGGGGGAGGGAGAAGGTGTGAGAGAAAGAGAGAAAGGGGGAGAGAGAAGGGGAGAGAGGAGGTGAAGGAGGGGGAGAGAGGAGGTGAAGGAGGGGGAGAGAGAAGAAGGAGGGGGAGAGAGAAGAAGGAGGGGGAGAGAGGTGGGGAGAGAGAGAGAGAGAGAGAGAGAGAGAGAGAGAGAGAGAGAGAGAGAGGGGGGAGAGAGAGAGAGAGAGGGGGAGAGAGAGAGAGAGAGAGAGAGAGAGAGAGAGAGGGGGGGAGAGAGAGAGAGGGGGAGAGAGAGAGAGAGAGAGAGAGAGAGAGAGAGAGAGAGAGAGAGGGGGGGAGAGAGAGGAGAGAGAGAGAGAGAGGGGAGAGAGAGAGGGGGAGAGAGAGAGAGAGAGAGAGAGAGAAAAAGAGGGGGGAGAGAGAGGAGACGAGAGAGAGGGAGATTGTGAAATAGAGAACAGATGGAGAGAAAGAAGAGGAGGTGGGTAAGAGAGAAGATGAGAGAAAAGGAGAAAGGATATGGGGGTCAGAGAGAGAGAGAGAGAGAGAGAGAGAGAGAGAGAGAGGAGATCAGGAGAGAGGAGATAGGAGGAAGAGATGGGGCTCTGACAGAGGAGAGATTAGAAGGAGAGAGGAGAGTGTAGATAGAAAAAGGAGATGGAGGATAGAGAAGAGAAAGGAGATGAGAGAGAAAGAGAGTTGAAGGACGGAGTGGAAGGGAGAGAGAATGAGGGAGGAAGGAACTGTTTCCATCTACAATTCCTAAAGTGTTAAAAGAGACACAGAGAGGAGAGCGGAGGAGGGGAGAGGGGAGGAAGAGAGAGAGAGAGAGGAGAGTGGAGGAGAGAGGAGAGGAGAGCGGAGGAGGGGAGGGGGAGGAGAGAGTGGAGGAGACAAACTCAACTGCTTTGGCAATGCCAACATGTATTTGGTCCTGCCAATAAAGCTTATTTGAATTGAATTGAGGGGAGAGTGCAGGAGAGGAGAGAGGGGAGAGTGGAGAGAGAGGAGGGAGAGAGGGGAGAGAGGAGAGAGTGGAGGAGAGAGTGGAGTGGAGTGGAGGAGAGGAGAGAGTGGAGGTGAGGAGAGAGTGGAGGTGAGGAGAGAGTGGAGGAGTGGAGAGAGTGGAGGGGAGGAGAGAGTGGAGGGGAGGAGAGAGTGGAGGAGAGAGTGGAGGAGAGGAGGGAGTGGAGGAGATGAGAGAGTGGAGGAGAGGAGGGAGTGGAGGAGAGAGTGGAGGAGAGGAGGGAGTGGAGGAGATGAGAGAGTGGAGGAGAGGAGGGAGTGGAGGAGAGGAGGGAGTGGAGGAGAGGAGAGAGAGGAGCGGGCACAGCCGGGTTGTAATGGGAGGATTTCTGTTCTCTGGTGAAGGATGAGTCTCTCTTGCCACACAAAATGCATTTCATGCGTTTCCATCTCCATGCAGGTGGATCCCGTTAGATCCCTTTGGATCCCGGGCCTCTCTCTGCATTGCTGTGTGATGAAGGGAGAGGTGGAGACTCGCCATCTATAAATCATCTCATTTGTAAAATGTTTCTTTTTTTGTTTTGCATAAACTAAACCCCCCACCTCATTATATGTGAAATAATGGAGAACGCACATCACTGCGTATCTACAAGTATTAGAGATCAATTCAATTTTTTTACATTGTAAACATAAAACACGGCAAATAGAACTACACAGAAGATAAAATGCAGTTTAGTATCCTCAGGCAGCAGAAGTACAGATTAGTGGCCACAATCCCTTCACAGGACAGGTTCTGTGTGAAGTTTTAGTATTTATCTTGGCGTCTCGTATAACAAACTGCAGGTCTGTTAATCCCACAAATATTCCAAACCAGACATTCTCAGCCAGGGTTCCTCCAGAGATGACTGGGGGGTTCCTCAAGAGATGACTGGGGGGTTCCTCCAAAGATGACTGGGGGGTTCCTCAAGAGAGGACTGGGGGGTTCCTCAAGAGAGGACTGGGGGGTTCCTCAAGAGAGGACTGGGGGGGTTTCTCCAGAGATGACTGGGGGGGTTCCTCCAGAGATGACTGGGGGGGTTCCTCCAGAGATGACTGGGGGGGTTCCTCCAGAGATGACTGGGGGGGTTCCTCCAGAGATGACTGGGGGGTTCCTTGACCTGTGGCTAACTGACCTCCAATGTTATGTTATTTGCATAGTTTCAGATCCAACACCACTTGGCAGAGCCAGACTCTAAGGGTGTCATTCTAAACCACCAGTGTAATGAACATTCCACTGACTACCATCAATGGAAGACCCGTTTTCCCAATGACCACCAATGGACTACTCTTAGCAGGGGTTCCCTGAGGCCTGAACTTTTTTCCTGGGGGGGGGGGGGGGGGTCGCGCAGTGGGCGGCGTCAGTAGGGCAGTGGACGGCGTCAGTAGGGCAGAGGACGGCGTCAGTAGGGCAGAGGACGGCGTCAGTAGGGCAGAGGACGGCGTCAGTAGGGCAGAGGACGGCATCAGTAGGGCAGTGGATGGGATCTAGAGGGCAGTGGACGGTGTCAGGAGGGCAGTGGACGTGTCAGGAGGGCAGTGGACGGTGTCAGGAGGGCAGTGGACGGTGTCAGGAGGGCAGTGGACGGTGTCAGGAGGGCAGTGGACGGTGTCAGGAGGGCAGTGGACGGTGTCAGGAGGGCAGTGGACGGTGTCAGGAGGGCAGTGGACGGTGTCAGGAGGGCAGTGGACGGTGTCAGGAGAGCAGTGGACGGTGTCAGGAGAGCAGTGGACGGTGTCAGGAGGGCAGTGGACGGTGTCAGGAGGGCAGTGGACGGTGTCAGGAGGGCAGTGGACGGTGTCAGGAGGGCAGTGGACGGTGTCAGGAGGGCAGTGGACGGTGTCAGGAGGGCAGTGGATGGTGTCAGTAGGGCAGTGAATGGTGTCAGGAGGGCAGTGGACGGTGTCAGGAGGGCAGTGGACGGTGTCAGGAGGGCAGTGGACGGTGTCAGGAGGGCAGTGGACGGTGTCAGGAGGGCAGTGAACTGTGTCAGGAGGGCAGTGGACGGTGGAACTGATCCCTTGTATGACTCTCTCTGCAGCAGTTGAAAGCTGGCGAGAGGGAGAGAAGAAGATGCCAGCTTTCAGCTGTGGCAGAGAGAGCCATACAGGGGATCAGTTCCAGTGATT
Source organism: Rana temporaria (assembly GCF_905171775.1). Taxonomy (NCBI): domain Eukaryota; kingdom Metazoa; phylum Chordata; class Amphibia; order Anura; family Ranidae; genus Rana; species Rana temporaria. Next base: position 3,165,235 of record NC_053499.1, read on the forward strand.
ATCCCCCCCCCCTGCACCGATCTCCCTCCCTGCCCACATCCAATTCACCCTACTGCCTGGGCCCCATACAAGTGGACTGGTGGTACCCCCTTATCCACAGCCCTACCAGGTGGCACCACCCAACCGCCCCCCCCCAGGGTGTCACCATTACGGTGCATGCACAAATATGCCCAGCCTTCGGGTTCTGGCAGAACTCCTCAACACATCTGATCATGCGCAGGTGGTTTTCCATACATGCGCAAAGACAGGGAAGGTTTCAGACTCCCCTGGTAACAGTCTTTGCATATACACGGGAAATGCTGCATTGCGTGCAGATGGCCGGGGGAACCCAAGAATGCGCAGGTGTGCCACGGGGATCTCTCAGGGAACGAGCCCCGTGGCACATCTCCACACACACAGGGGGGCAGGGAGACGTTCTTGCCTAGACAAGAAATGTAGAAGAAGTGATGCTCTGCAGATACTTTAAGGAAAAAGTCCATCAGTATGAGAAGGAGGAGGAGGGAGGAGGGAGGAGGAGGAGGAGGAGGAGGAAGGAGGGAGGAGGGAGGAGGGAGGAGGAGGAGGAGGCCGGGCAGCACTTTGTGTCCTTCAGGGTGAAGGTCTCCTTCCATCAGTACAGAGAGAAGGAATAACCCTGAAGGATCTCCCAGGAGTGGAGGCTGAAGGTCGGCTCTTTGCACAAGATAGTGTCTCAGCCGAGGTTCAAACCGATGGGCCAGATAGCTGTGGGTCAGAAATGCCAATCACCAAACCACCGTGCGGCCAATGTGGTCCTCTTCCGACTCGAATATCAGAAAAGTCCAGCTTGCTTTGGAGTGTTGCCCAAGTTCTGGGTGGACCTCCTAGGACATCCCAGGCCGGATACGGCTGCCGGCTTCCCAGGTCCACTCCTTAACAACGGTCATTCACTGTGCTCTGATTGGGCAAAGCTTTTCCCAATCAGGGCCTAGAATGCACTGCGCAACGCATTGTGAGGTGTTCGTTTGTGTGAGAAGCTGTAGAAGGAAGCTGCACACTCTGGAGCTACAACTCCTTGCAGTTAGAAATCTCCAGGTTCTCTACATCTCTCATGCAAGAGCACAGCAGGCTGCAAGTCAGTTCACTAAATTGCATTCACAAGACCACCAAACCTAGAATACAACATTCAGTGTGACGAGATCAGGGGACTTCCCCAAAATATCTACAGAGCCGGTAATGTTATATAAAGTTCTGATCCTCAGGGGGAGATATTTGCTGGTGCACAGCTTACTTCCTCAGGGGGGGATATTTGCTGGTGCACAGCTTACTTCCTCAGGGGGAGATATGTGCTGGTGCACAGCTTAATTCCTCAGGAGATATTTGCTGGTGCACAGCTTACTTCCTCAGGGGGAGATATTTGCTGGTGCACAGCTTACTTCCTGAGGGCGAGATATTTGCTGGTGCAAAGCTTACCTTCTCAGGGGGAGATATTGGCTGGTGCACAGCTTACTTCCTCAGGAGATATTTGCTGGTGCACAGCTTACTTCCTCAGGGGGAGATATGTGCTCGTGCACAGCTTACTTCCTCAGGGGGAGATATTTGCTGGTGCACGGCTCACTTCCTCAGGGGGAGAGATATTTTCTTGTGCACAGCTTACTTCCCCAGGGGGAGATATTTGCCAATGCATAGCTCACTTCCTGACCATCATGGGCTCATATGGATCATCGGTGGTCGGTGTGCACACAGCTCAGGATATCAAACGTTCATCTGTATCAATAAATGGAATCCGTTACTGAATTTGCAGTTCAGGTTTGGTGGTCATCCAACACAATCATCATCAAAGCGCAAACCATCCCCCATTACCCCGAGGCGGCTCTTCATGAACAGACGGTGTTTGCGCCATTTCTGTGGAGTGATCATCACAAATATCAGCAATGAAAGAGACATCGAATATTCAACAAGAAAATCAACCAAACCTGGAATTTCACTTATGGGTGGATTGTAATCATTCCCCCGCCGCAAGTCAGCGCTCTTATTCCCCCGCCGCAAGTCAGCGCTCTTATTCCCCCGCCGCAAGTCAGCGCTCTTATTCCCCCGCCGCAAGTCAGCGCTCTTATTCCCCTCCAGCAAGTCAGCGCTCTTATTCCCCTCCAGCAAGTCAGCGCTCTTATTCTCCTCCGGCAAGTCAGCGCTCTTATTCCCCTCCGGCAAGTCAGCGCTCTTATTCCCCCCCAGCAAGTCAGCGCTCTTATTCCCCCGCCGCAAGTCAGCGCTCTTTTTCCCTCGCCCCAAGTCAGTGCTCTTTTTCCCCCGCCCCAAGTCAGCGCTCTTAGGAAGTAAGCTGTGCACAGAAAATATCTCTCCCCCTGAGGAAGTGATCTGTGCACCAGCAAATATCTCCCTCTGAGGAAGTAAGCTGTGCACCAGAAAATATCTCCCCTTGAGGAAGTAAGCTGTGCACCAGCCAATATCTCCCCCCAAGTCAGCACTCTTATTCCCCCGCCCCAAGTCAGCGCTCTTATTCCCCCACCCCAAGTCAGCGCGCTTATTCCCCCGCCGCAGGTTTGCTGCCTTCCCTCTCCTGACCACTCAGGCTGCGAGTCTGGAGAAGAATCTGGTTGGGATATGAAGGGGCACCACATGGAATCTCTTCCCTTTTTAATAAATGTGTACCGCCCCTTTAATTTCCAAAGGTGATCAGACTCTGGGAAATCCCGGGGAATCCCTGAGTGACATCATCAGAGATCATAAAATTATCTTTTATGGTTAATAATATCATCCGGGAATCCCCAGAATTCCCAAGAGGAGAATATTGATGAATTAAAGTGACAGTACATAATTATTATAAAAGGGAAAACAATGGAGTGCGGGTTCCCCTAAACACTGAGGATTCCATTTTTTTATTTTTTAGGCCTGTTTTTCTTTGGGGGGAGGGTGATGAAGATGATGAGGGGCCGTGTTTCCTAGACATGTGCACTGCCGAAAAATTCATTAATTTTCATTTAATTTGTTTTTTAGCTTTTACAGAAATTCTGAAAATTCGGAAATTTTCGAATTTCCGAATTTTCTAATTCAGAATTTTCGAATTTCCGATTACGCTAATTCCGATTATCAAATTTCCGATCATCGAATTTTCAAATTCAGAATTTTCAAATTCAGAATTTTCAAATTCAGAATTTTGGGAAATTCAGAATTTTGGGAAATTCAGAATTTTGGGAAATTCTAAATGTGGGAAATTCAAAAATGTGGGAAATTCAAAAATGTGGGAAATTCAAAAATGTGGGAAATTCAAAAATGTGGGAAATTCAAAAATGTGGGAAATTCAAAAATGTGGGAAATTCAAAAATGTGGGAAATTCGAAATGTGGGAAATTCGAAATTGTGGGAAATTCGAAATTGTGGGAAATTCGAAATTGTGGGAAATTCGAAATTGTGGGAAATTCTAAATTAGAAATTTGGGAAATTCATAGTTTCGGAAATTAGAAATTCTTAATTTGAAAATTCGGAAATTCCAAAATCTGAAAATTCGGAAATCTGAAAATTTAAAAAAATTTGTAATTAACAAATTTGTCAATTTTTTTTTTTTAAAACGAATTCAGAACTGAACAAATTTCACATGTCTATTGTTTTCTATCGGATCAGATCCAGAGTTGATGAAATTCAGGAGCCTTCATTTCACCCTCCCCACGGACTTCACCAAAGAGGTGTAATTTTGCTGAAATCTCCAATTTTTTTCTTTTACCATAATTTCAAGGAAATCCGAGTCTCAACCTCCTATCTTTACCACCCCTGCAGGAATTGTAAAGGAGATCAGGTCATCTGTGCATTCAGCTTGTCTGCACTGTGGGGCTGATCTGTGTCGGACATTTGCCAAGAACGGCACAGACACCAGTTACAGGATTATTATGTTGGCCTCTCAGTCCAGGAAGTAGACGGTGACCCCGGATGAAACCTGAACAAAGATGAACCTGAAAACAAACTCGTTATTGTCAAACATTGGCGTGAATGAGAGTTAATGAAGCACATACACAGTGTAACATGGGGTTAGTACACTGATCACCAATGCACCAGCACAGACCAGCCAACCCCCTTCACCATCAGAACACATTCCAATGTCATCCTATAATAATCATGGCTTCACGAACCAATCGGGGGGCGGATTATAAAAAAAAAAAAGAGCAAGTTTTCTAAATTGGTTTCTAAACTGTTCTTAAAGGGTAACTCCACCCAACACTGATACTTCTACTACTTTTGTGGGAGGGGCAGAGACACAAACTACTGGGGGAAACCTCCCCATTGTGGGAGGGGCAGAGACACAAACTACTGCGGGAAATCTCCCCATTGTGGGAGGGGCAGAGACACAAACTACTGGAGGAAATCTCACCATTGTGGGAGGGGCAGAGACACAAACTACTGCAGGAAACCTCCCCATTGTGGGAGGGGCAGAGACACAAACTACTGCAGGAAATCTCACCATTGTGGGAGGGGCAGAGACACAAACTACTGGAGGGAATCTCACCATTGTGGGAGGGGCAGAGACACAAACTACTGCAGGAAATCTCACCATTGTGGGAGGGGCAGAGACACAAACTACTGCAGGAAATCTCCCCATTGTGGGAGGGGCAGAGACACAAACTACTGCAGGAAATCTCACCATTGTGGGAGGGGCAGAGACACAAACTACTGCAGGAAATCTCTCCATTGTGGGAGGAGCAGAGACACAAACTACTGCAGGAAATCTCTCCATTGTGGGAGGGGCAGAGACACAAACTACTGCAGGAAATCTCACCATTGTGGGAGGAGCAGAGACACAAACTACTGCAGGGAATCTCACCATTGTGGGAGGGGCAGAGACACAAACTACTGCAGGAAATCACCCCATTGTGGGAGGGGCAGAGACACAAACTACTGCAGGAAATCTCACCATTGTGGGAGGAGCAGAGACACAAACTACTGGGGGAAATCTCCCCATTGTGGGAGGGGCAGAGACACAAACTACTGCAGGAAATCTCCCCATTGTGGGAGGGGCAGAGACACAAACTACTGCAGGAAATCTCTCCATTGTGGGAGGAGCAGAGACACAAACTACTGCAGGAAATCTCATCATTGTGGGAGGTGCAGAGACACAAACTACTGCAGGAAATCTCCCCATTGTGGGAGGGGCAGAGACACAAACTACTGCAGGGAAATTTCACCATTGTGGGAGGGGCAGAGACACCAACTACTGCAGGGAAATTTCACCATTGTGGGAGGGGCAGAGACACAAACTACTGCAGGAAATCTCACCATTGTGGGAGGGGCAGAGACACAAACTACTGCAGGAAATCTCCCCATTGTGGGAGGGGCAGAGACACAAACTACTGCAGGAAATCTCCCCATTGTGGGAGGGGCAGAGACACAAACTACTGCAGGGAAATTTCACCATTGTGGGAGGGGCAGAGACACAAACTACTGCAGGAAATCTCACCATTGTGGGAGGGGCAGAGACACAAACTACTGCAGGAAATCTCTCCATTGTGGGAGGAGCAGAGACACAAACTACTGCAGGAAATCTCTCCATTGTGGGAGGGGCAGAGACACAAACTACTGCAGGAAATCTCACCATTGTGGGAGGAGCAGAGACACAAACTACTGCAGGGAATCTCACCATTGTGGGAGGGGCAGAGACACAAACTACTGGGGGAAATCTCCCCATTGTGGGAGGGGCAGAGACACAAACTACTGCAGGAAATCTCCCCATTGTGGGAGGGGCAGAGACACAAACTACTGCAGGAAATCTCTCCATTGTGGGAGGAGCAGAGACACAAACTACTGCAGGAAATCTCATCATTGTGGGAGGTGCAGAGACACAAACTACTGCAGGAAATCTCCCCATTGTGGGAGGGGCAGAGACACAAACTACTGCAGGGAAATTTCACCATTGTGGGAGGGGCAGAGACACCAACTACTGCAGGGAAATTTCACCATTGTGGGAGGGGCAGAGACACAAACTACTGCAGGAAATCTCACCATTGTGGGAGGGGCAGAGACACAAACTACTGCAGGAAATCTCCCCATTGTGGGAGGGGCAGAGACACAAACTACTGCAGGAAATCTCCCCATTGTGGGAGGGGCAGAGACACAAACTACTGCAGGGAAATTTCACCATTGTGGGAGGGGCAGAGACACCAACTACTGCAGGGAAATGTCACCATTGTGGGAGGGGCAGAGACACAAACTACTGCAGGAAATCTCCCCATTGTGGGAGGGGCAGAGACACAAACTACTGGAGGGAATCTCACCATTGTGGGAGGGGCAGAGACACAAACTACTGCAGGAAATCTCACCATTGTGGGAGGGGCAGAGACACAAACTACTGCAGGAAATCTCTCCATTGTGGGAGGAGCAGAGACACAAACTACTGCAGGAAATCTCTCCATTGTGGGAGGGGCAGAGACACAAACTACTGCAGGAAATCTCACCATTGTGGGAGGAGCAGAGACACAAACTACTGCAGGGAATCTCACCATTGTGGGAGGGGCAGAGACACAAACTACTGCAGGAAATCTCTCCATTGTGGGAGGAGCAGAGACACAAACTACTGCAGGAAATCTCTCCATTGTGGGAGGGGCAGAGACACAAACTACTGCAGGAAATCTCACCATTGTGGGAGGAGCAGAGACACAAACTACTGCAGGGAAATCCCACCATTGTGGGAGGAGCAGAGACACAAACTACTGGGGGAAATCTCCCCATTGTGGGAGGGGCAGAGACACAAACTACTGCAGGAAATCTCCCCATTGTGGGAGGGGCAGAGACACAAACTACTGCAGGAAATCTCTCCATTGTGGGAGGAGCAGAGACACAAACTACTGCAGGAAATCTCATCATTGTGGGAGGTGCAGAGACACAAACTACTGCAGGAAATCTCCCCATTGTGGGAGGGGCAGAGACACAAACTACTGCAGGGAAATTTCACCATTGTGGGAGGGGCAGAGACACCAACTACTGCAGGGAAATTTCACCATTGTGGGAGGGGCAGAGACACAAACTACTGCAGGAAATCTCACCATTGTGGGAGGGGCAGAGACACAAACTACTGCAGGAAATCTCCCCATTGTGGGAGGGGCAGAGACACAAACTACTGCAGGAAATCTCCCCATTGTGGGAGGGGCAGAGACACAAACTACTGCAGGGAAATTTCACCATTGTGGGAGGGGCAGAGACACCAACTACTGCAGGGAAATGTCACCATTGTGGGAGGGGCAGAGACACAAACTACTGGAGGGAAATCTCACCATTGTGGGAGGGGCAGAGACACAAACTACTGCAGGAAATCTCACCATTGTGGGAGGGGCAGAGACACAAACTACTGCAGGAAATCTCTCCATTGTGGGAGGAGCAGAGACACAAACTATTGCAGGAAATCTCTCCATTGTGGGAGGGGCAGAGACACAAACTACTGCAGGAAATCTCACCATTGTGGGAGGAGCAGAGACACAAACTACTGGGGGAAATCTCCCCATTGTGGGAGGGGCAGAGACACAAACTACTGCAGGAAATCTCACCATTGTGGGAGGAGCAGAGACACAAACTACTGGGGGAAATCTCCCCATTGTGGGAGGGGCAGAGACACAAACTACTGCAGGAAATCTCACCATTGTGGGAGGAGCAGAGACACAAACTACTGGGGGAAATCTCCCCATTGTGGGAGGGGCAGAGACACAAACTACTGCAGGAAATCTCCCCATTGTGGGAGGGGCAGAGACACAAACTACTGCAGGAAATCTCCCCATTGTGGGAGGAGCAGAGACACAAACTACTGCAGGAAATCTCCCCATTGTGGGAGGGGCAGAGACACAAACTACTGCAGGAAATCTCCCCATTGTGGGAGGAGCAGAGACACAAACTACTGCAGGAAATCTCCCCATTGTGGGAGGGGCAGAGACACAAACTACTGCAGGGAAATCTCCCCATTGTGGGAGGGGCAGAGACACAAACTACTGCAGGAAATCTCTCCATTGTGGGAGGAGCAGAGACACAAACTACTGCAGGAAATCTCTCCATTGTGGGAGGAGCAGAGACACAAACTACTGCAGGGAAATTTCACCATTGTGGGAGGGGCAGAGACACCAACTACTGCAGGGAAATTTCACCATTGTGGGAGGGGCAGAGACACAAACTACTGCAGGAAATCTCACCATTGTGGGAGGGGCAGAGACACAAACTACTGCAGGAAATCTCCCCATTGTGGGAGGGGCAGAGACACAAACTACTGCAGGAAATCTCCCCATTGTGGGAGGGGCAGAGACACAAACTACTGCAGGGAAATTTCACCATTGTGGGAGGGGCAGAGACACCAACTACTGCAGGGAAATGTCACCATTGTGGGAGGGGCAGAGACACAAACTACTGGAGGGAAATCTCACCATTGTGGGAGGGGCAGAGACACAAACTACTGCAGGAAATCTCACCATTGTGGGAGGGGCAGAGACACAAACTACTGCAGGAAATCTCTCCATTGTGGGAGGAGCAGAGACACAAACTATTGCAGGAAATCTCTCCATTGTGGGAGGGGCAGAGACACAAACTACTGCAGGAAATCTCACCATTGTGGGAGGAGCAGAGACACAAACTACTGGGGGAAATCTCCCCATTGTGGGAGGGGCAGAGACACAAACTACTGCAGGAAATCTCACCATTGTGGGAGGAGCAGAGACACAAACTACTGGGGGAAATCTCCCCATTGTGGGAGGGGCAGAGACACAAACTACTGCAGGAAATCTCCCCATTGTGGGAGGGGCAGAGACACAAACTACTGCAGGGAAATCTCCCCATTGTGGGAGGGGCAGAGACACAAACTACTGCAGGAAATCTCCCCATTGTGGGAGGAGCAGAGACACAAACTACTGCAGGAAATCTCCCCATTGTGGGAGGGGCAGAGACACAAACTACTGCAGGAAATCTCCCCATTGTGGGAGGAGCAGAGACACAAACTACTGCAGGAAATCTCCCCATTGTGGGAGGGGCAGAGACACAAACTACTGCAGGGAAATCTCCCCATTGTGGGAGGGGCAGAGACACAAACTACTGCAGGAAATTTCACCATTGTGGGAGGGGCAGAGACACCAACTACTGCAGGGAAATTTCACCATTGTGGGAGGGGCAGAGACACAAACTACTGCAGGAAATCTCACCATTGTGGGAGGGGCAGAGACACAAACTACTGCAGGAAATCTCCCCATTGTGGGAGGGGCAGAGACACAAACTACTGCAGGAAATCTCCCCATTGTGGGAGGGGCAGAGACACAAACTACTGCAGGAAATCTCCCCATTGTGGGAGGGGCAGAGACACAAACTACTGCAGGAAATCTCCCCATTGTGGGAGGGGCAGAGACACAAACTACTGCAGGGAAATTTCACCATTGTGGGAGGGGCAGAGACACCAACTACTGCAGGGAAATGTCACCATTGTGGGAGGGGCAGAGACACAAACTACTGCAGGAAATTTCCCCATTGTGGGAGGGGCAGAGACACCAACTACTGCAGGGAAATTTCACCATTGTGGGAGGGGCAGAGACACAAACTACTGCAGGAAATCTCACCATTGTGGGAGGGGCAGAGACACAAACTACTGCAGGGAACCTCACCATTGTGGGAGGGGCAGAGACACAAACTACTGGGGGAAAACGGCAAAGCATTGGAATGTGTTCTCTACTAAGCATGCAACTACAACACCGACACGGGAGAGCGGGCGCGGCGGCGGCGGCCCATCATGCACCGGGCCTCTTACCCTCTGATGGTTGTTGATTAGAAAGGTGCTCTCTGTGCTGCTCAGGCCCTGCCCGCGGCATCATGGGAAAAATATAATGCTGTTAGTAACAATCCAAACCAAGAACAAGAAGATTAATATGTCAGCAGTGATGATGGAGATCAGGAATGGAGGGGCGGGGGGTGGAGCATTAGAGACATGCGGGATCGGGACTGATCGTCTTAAGGTGTTACCGTAGCAACCAACTAGGCCGAATCCTCTGTGGTCCCCGGCCTGGTGTAGGTTTACACGGCTCCGGGTCTCATTTCTCTGCACGTCACCCATAGCAACCAACTGGACCAAATCCTCCGTGGTCCCCCAGCTTTGGGTCTATTTCTTTACATGTCACCCATAGCAACCATGGGCCCCATTTAAACTTTTTTTAATGAGCCCCTAGGCCGGTAATGGCGAATCTCGGCACCCCAGATGTTTTGGAACTACATTTCCCATGATGCTCAGGCACTCTGCAGTGTAGTGGAGCATCATGGGAAATGTAGCTCCAAAACATCTGGGGTGCCAAGGTTTTCCTTCACCGCCCTAGATAATTAGGTGCTGATTGGTTGCTATGGGCAAAGCAGTTTGAAAAAGTGTGGGCTGAGCTACAAAACAATTTGATTCCATAGCAACCGCATGTTGTTGCATCGCGTGTAACCTAACTGGTTGCTATTGGCAACACAATTTGGAAAAATTAGGGTTGTTACAAGGGGGGGGGGGGGGGGGGGGCTTTGAACAACAAAGGCAATGCTGCCATACGCCGCCGTACTTTAAAATTTCCCGCGTCGTATCTTTAGTTTGAATTCTCAAACCAAGATACAACGGCATCTGGGTTAGATCCAACAGGCGTACGTCTTCGTACGCCTTCGGATCTTAGATGCAATACTTCGGCGTCCTCTGGGTGGAGTTTGCGTCGTTTTCCGCGTCGGGTATGCAAATTAGCGATTTACGGCGATCCACGAACGTACGCGCGGCCGTCACATTCTGTAACGTCGTCTATAGTCGGCTTTTTCCGGCATATAGTTAAAGCTGGTATTTTGCGGCGTATAGATAGACTTGCCATGTTAAGTATTGCCGTCGTTCCCGCGTCGAAATTTGAATTTTTTTTATTTTTTGCGTAAGTCGTCCGTGAATCGGGATGGACGTAACTCACGTTTAAGTTAAAAAAATGAGGTCCAAGCGACGTCAATTAGCGCAATGCACGGCAGGAAATTTCGGGACGACGCATGCGCAGTTCATTCGGCGCGGGGATGCGCTTCATTTAAATGAAACCCGCCCCCAACCCGCCCAATTTGAAATCCGCCGCCAGAGATACACTACGCCGCCGTAACTTACGGCGCGAACTCGCTGAGGATTCGAATATACGCCAGGTAAGGTACGGCGGCATAGTGTATCTCTGATACGCTGCGCCGATCTAAATGTATGTGGATCTGGCCCCATGGGCCCCATTTCATTCTTTTTAATGGGCCCCTAGAAAACTGATAATTTGGTGCAGATTGGTTGCTGTAGGCAACGCAGCTTGAAAACGTGGTTCTGAGCTACAAACCAATTAGAGCAAAGAGGAATAAAAATGCGCGAAAAAAGGAAAAAGTTGCCGTGGCAACCAGATACCGTTGCATCGCGTGTAATCTACTTGGTTGCTATTGGCAACAAAGTTTAGGAAAAACACAAAAAGAAATTGAGCCGAGAGGAATAAAATAAAAGAATGACAAAGGCAACGTTGCCATAGCAACCAGATACAGCTGCATTATGTGTCAGCTAATTGGTTGCTACGGGCAACAGGTCTGCTTTGCTTCAGGTTCTGTAGCTCCGCCCCTCACTTCTTATTTTACATCAAAAGGTCTCCGAAAATGAAAACCGGGGGCACAGGAGGTCATCGTCCGTGGTTCCCATAGCAACCAGACTTCCAGGTACCTTGTTGCCATGACAACAGGAACAAGTCCTTGTGCACGCTCTCAACCTCGGAGACGTTTGTTTTGTCTGGAGCATCGAGCGGTGTTAATACAAAATAAGGGGAGATCACATGCAAATAATGGAGTGCAAAAATGGCCTCGGTGTCCATGGCAACAGGACTCCAGACGCCATTTTTTTTCTTGGTCCGTCTAGAAAGACGAGTACACAAAACATTTTGGTTTGCTGATTTTTTTCACACAAATCAACACTCAGAGAATAAAATATGCGCAATAAAGTGTATGTAAAGCCAATGAATTTTGTTGTTTTGGTTTGGGATGGCGTCGGCGCCCCTGTCAGGTGTTTATTGCGTTGTATGGAGAAATAATGATAAATGTTTGGGAAGGTAGATTGTATATATTATTGTTCATTTATAAACCTGAGCCCCAGTTTCCACCTTAGTAAAAAAAAAAAAAAAAAAAAATGATTTATACTTTTTACTTTTTTATGGTTTTCTTTATGTATTGTTAACTTTGTATTTTCTATCCTATTTATTTTAAGTTTCATATTTTTTTTTACTGCTTCATTTTTATTTGTTTTACGTGTTTTTTTTTGTTTTTTTTCACTGTTTTATTCCTTTTACAATTTTATTTTATTTACTTTGTTTACTGTATTATTTATTTTATGGTTTTACATGTTTTTTTTTATTCCCAAGTGGGGATTTTGTATTAAAATACAAATGCCAAAACTGAGCCAAGCATTGGCTTGCATTTGTAGAACGACTCCCTATCGACCCCAATGGGCAAGTCTGACAAATTTGGCTTAAATTAAATTAAATACAATTATAATAATTAAAAAAAAAGGCAAAAAAAAGCAACATTAAAAAGAAAACCCACACAAACTAAATAAAACCCAGGTATACGCAAAAATCACTCAGATTACAAAAGAAAAAAAAGATCTGAAGGAAAACAGACCTCTTATTTCAGGTATGCAGTGTAAATTCTTTCAGTAGCTATAAGAGGACTGTTTTTTTTTTTTTTTGAATGGCGGGGGGTCTCTAGAAACTCTGGCCCGGATTCAGGTAGAATTGCGCATAATTTACGGAGGCGCAGGGCAAGGTTTTTGCCCTGCACCCCCGCAAATTTGATCCGCTGCCCTTGATTCACGGAGCAGAAGCTCTGTGAATTGCGCGGGCGCGCCGGCAAAATGCCCGGCGCTAGAGCACGCAATTTAAATGATCCCGTGGGGTGCGGGAATCATTTAAATTAGGCGCGTTCCCGCGCCGATCGTAGAGCGCATGTTCCGTCGGGAAACTTTCCCGACGTGCATTGCGGCAAATGACGTCGCAAGGACGTCATTTGCTTCAAAGTGAACGTGAATGGCGTCCAGCGCCATTCATGATTCACTTACGCAAACAACGTAAAATTCTAATTTCGCGACGCGGGAACGACGGGTATACGTAACATGGGCTGCCCCTGCTAATAGCAGGGGCAGCCTTGCGCGAAAACCGCCGTACGTAAACGACGTAAATTGCGTACGCAGGGCTCGCGTAACGTTGTGAATCGGTGTTAGTATGCAATTTGCATACTATACGCTGAGCACAAAGGGAACGTCACCTAGCGGCCATCGAGAGAGATGGAGATGGATATAGATAGATAAATGCAAGCCAATGCTTGGCTCAGTTTTGGCATTGTATTTTAATACAAAATCCCCACTTGGGAATAAAAATATGTAAAACCATAAAATAAATAAAAAAGTAAACAAAGTAAAATAAATAAATAGTAAAAATAATAAAACAAAACAGAAAAAAAAAAACTGGTAAAATAAATAAATAAATAAAGCAGTAACATTTTTTATAAAAACTTTAAACAGTAAAGAAAATACCAACAAAATTAACTGTAAAAAAAAAAAAAAAAATTATATATATATATATAAACAAACAAACCCACAAAGTAAAAAATAAAAATAAATAAAACTTTTTTTTTTTTTACTAAGGGGAAAACTGGGGGACAGGTTTATAAATATATATATATATATATATATATATATATATATATATATATACAGGGAGTGCAGAATTATTAGGCAAATGAGTATTTTGACCACATCATCCTCTTTATGCATGTTGTCTTACTCCAAGCTGTATAGGCTCGAAAGCCTACTACCAATTAAGCATATTAGGTGATGTGCATCTCTGTAATGAGAAGGGGTGTGGTCTAATGACATCAACACCCTATATCAGGTGTGCATAATTATTAGTCAACTTTCTTTCCTTTGGCAAAATGGGTCAAAAGAAGGACTTGACAGGCTCAGAAAAGTCAAAAATAGTGAGATATCTTGCAGAGGGATGCAGCACTCTTAAAATTGCAAAGCTTTTGAAGCGTGATCATCGAACAATCAAGCGTTTCATTCAAAATAGTCAACAGGGTCGCAAGAAGCGCGTGGAAAAACCAAGGCGCAAAATAACTGCCCATAAACTGAGAAAAGTCAAGCGTGCAGCTGCCAAGATACCACTTGCCACCAGATTGGCCATATTTCAGAGCTGCAACATTACTGGAGTGCCCAAAAGCACAAGGTGTGCAATACTCAGAGACATGGCCAAGGTAAGAAAGGCTGAAAGACGACCACCACTGAACAAGACACACAAGCTGAAACGTCAAGACTGGGCCAAGAAATATCTCAAGACTGATTTTTCTAAGGTTTTATGGACTGATGAAATGAGAGTGAGTCTTGATGGGCCCGTGGCTGGATTGGTTAAGGGCAGAGAGCTCCAGTCCGGCTCAGACGCCAGCAAGGTGGAGGTGGAGTACTGGTTTGGGCTGGTATCATCAAAAATGAGCTTGTGGGGCCTTTTCGGGTTGAGGATGGAGTCAAGCTCATCTCCCAGTCCTACTGCCAGTTTCTGGAAGACACCTTCTTCGAACAGTGGTACAGGAAGAAGTCTGCATCCTTCAAGAAAAACATGATTTTCATGCAGGACAATGCTCCATCACACGCGTCCAAGTACTCCACAGCGTGGCTGGCAAGAAAGGGTAACTAATGACATGGCCTCCTTGTTCACCTGATCTGAACCCCATTGAGAACCTGTGGTCCATCATCAAATGTGAGATTTACAAGGAGGGAAAACAGTACACCTCTCTGAACAGTGTCTGGGAGGCTGTGGTTGCTGCTGCACGCAATGTTGATGGTGAACAGATCAAAACACTGACAGAATCCATGGATGGCAGGCTTTTGAGTGTCCTTGCAAAGAAAGGTGGCTATATTGGTCACTGATTTGTTTTTGTTTTGTTTTTGAATGTCAGAAATGTATATTTGTGAATGTTGAGATGTTATATTGGTTTCACTGGTAAAAATAAATAATTGAAATGGGTATATATTTTTTTTTGTTAAGTTGCCTAATAATTATGCACAGTAATAGTCACCTGCACACACAGATATCCCCCTAAAATAGCTAAAACTAAAAACAAACTAAAAACTACTTCCAAAAATATTCAGCTTTGATATTAATGAGTTTTTTGGGTTCATTGAGAACATGGTTGTTGTTCAATAATACAATTAATCCTCAAAAATACAACTTGCCTAATAATTCTGCACTCCCTGTATATATATATATATATATATATATATATATATATATATATATATATATATTAGCCTTTATCATTATTGCTATAATATATATATTCCTTTTAATGTCTCTTTTAAGCAGAAGGGCTGTTTTACAAGGTGAGGGTTCACTTATACTATATCTATACACACACACATATATATATACACACACTATAGTTTTTGTATTTTTGGGATATTTGTTACATTATTGCTCCATACAAATTATAACATTGCACAGACAGCAAAAACAAACAAAAACAAAATAAAATAATGAAAAATAAAATAGGCAATTTAACAAAACATTAGCCAAAACTATTAAAAAAAAAAAAAAAAAAAAACCTTTTCGGCTTTATATACACTTTGACACTATATTAAATATCAAGCTAAGTGATGGGAGGGATTCTTTGCTGTAAGAGAAGTGCAGCCCTGTAAAAATGCAGTTAATGAAGTTATAGCAAGAAAGCAACAAAACAGCTCCGAAGAAAAAAATGGAAATCTGCCTGTATTAAAAAATAAATCTTATTTTGGGTGAATGCGGATGAGGAAGTCGGTATATAAAATACTCGCCGCCTCCGCCGCTCGGATCTCTATACTGCAGTCACCAATCTCTGTCATACACCGCCCCTCCCCCACCATCCCGCGTGAAAGCGTCTCAGTTGCGAGTCACAAAATAAATCTATAAAGAAGAGTGGTTTTCCACCTACCTCGGAGTTCCCCGGCAGCTCGGAATCCGCGTTGGAATTGACTTCATACAGCGGCCGGTCTTCTCCTAGAAAAAGCAGAAGGAGGCGGAGTTATTATAGAGATTTGCAGAATTCCCAGGAAAAAACATCCAATAAAGACGCACCATTCTAAAATGCCAAAATCTACAGCAAGGACCCCAAAATAAGTACCCATAGGGGGCGGTCTGTGCCCCCCCCCACCATTAGGGAGATCCCCCCCTCTACTCCTCCTGTTCACTGTTATCATCAAAAATAAAAATCCTACATTTTGGTTTGTCACCAGAAAAGGCGTAAAAAGGGGAAACCTTCAAACGCGGGGCGCTAGTTCTGGGATTCCCTCTCACTTCCTGTTTTGGTTATGGGACAGGAAGTGACAGTAAAACTTTCCAGTGGGGACACAGATGGTGAAGAAAAAAAAAAAGTTGTGCATTTAATTAAAACTTTAACCCCTCGATTGACAAATAGTTTTTTTTCTTTTGCCGTTGCGACCATCCCTGTGCCTCCATCATTCTCACCTTGACCTGTACTGCCCACAGGCCCTGGCCATATGACCTCTGACAGTGCACATGCCCCGCCCAAGAGCGCCCGCAACTCTACCCAGGGAATCAGATTGTTTACATGTTGCCATGGTAACAAAGTGTAAACAATGGGATTCCCCCTAGATGCCCTTAGTAAAGATGGCGTCAGGGCATACATGGCCCTGTTGCTAGGACACTAGTTCAGGGAGTCCCTCACTTCCTGTTTTGACTATGGGACAGGAAGTGAAGGTAAATCTACTGCCCACAGGCTCCGGCCACATGAACTCTGAAAGTGCAAGGTGAGCATGCCCCGCCCATGAGCACCCGGCACTCTATTCAAGGAATCAGATTGTTTACATGTTGCCATGGTAACAACAAAATGTAAAGAAGGGGATTTCCCCCAGTAGGGGGCTGCTGTGAAGGAGGTGCCAGGTCACCAGATGCCCTTAGTACAGATGGCGTCATGGCATACATGGCCCTGTTGCTAGGACACTTGTCCTGGGAGTCCCTCACTTTGGAGCCTACTGCCCACAGGCCCCGCCCCATGAGCGCCTGCCGCTCTACCCAGGGAATCAGATTGTTTACATATTGCCATGGTAACAACAACGTGTAAACAATGGGATTCTGACTCCTGTGAAGAAGGTATCACCAGATGCCCTTAGTAAAGATGGCTACAGGGCATACATGGCCCTGTTGCTAGGAGACTAGTCCTGGGATTCCCTCACCTGCAGTAGAGCCTACTGCCATATGACCTCTGACAGTGCAAGGTGAGCATGCCCCGCCCATGAGCACCCGGCGCCCTATCCAAGGAATCAGATTGTTTACATGTTGCCATGGTAACAACTAATGCCCAGATTCACAACCGAGATACGACGGCGTATCTCCAGATACGCCGTCGTATCTCTGCGTTGTGCCGTCATATCTATGCGCCTGATTCTTAGAATCAGTTACGCATAGATATCTGTTAGATCCGACAGGCTTAAGTCTCTTACGACGTCAGATCGTAACTGCATTTTTACGATGGCCGCTAGGGACGTGTACGCCGATTTACGCGTTGAAATATGTAAATTAGCTAGATACGCGAAATTCCTGAACGTACGTGCGGCCGACGCAGTAAAGTTAGGCTTTTCCCAGCGTATAGTTACCCCTGCTATATGGTGGCGTAAGTGCGGCGTAACAATGTTAAGTATGGCCGTCGTTCCCGCGTCGAAATTTGAAAAAGTTACGTCGTTTGCGTAAGTCGTCCGTGAATGGGGCTGGACGTCATTTACGTTCACGTCGAAACCAATGACGTCCTTGCGGCGTACTTTGGAGCAATGCACACTGGGGAATTCCACGTACGGTGCATGCGCCGTTCCGCAAAAACGTCAATCACGTCGGGTCACAGAAGATTTACATAAAACACGCCTCCCTGATCCAAATTTGAATTAGGTGGGCTTACGCCGGCCGATTTACGCTACGCCGCCGCAACTTACGGAGCAAGTGCTTTGAGAATACAGCACTTGCCCGTCTAAGTTGCGGAGGCGTAACGCAAATCAGATACGTTACGCCCGCACAAAGTTACGCGATCGTACGAGAATCTGGCCCAAAGTGTACACAATGGGATTCCCCCAGTTGGGAGCTCCTGTGAAGGAGGTGCCAGATTACCAGATGCCCTTAGTAAAGATGGCGGCAGGGCATACATGGCCCTGTTGCTAGGAAACGTTATTGCAAATGTATAATACACAGAAATGACTGACCGCAGACTTTCCTATGGGACCGGTCTGAACGTTTACCGATCTTCACGCAGCGTGGTACACGGGGCCATTCGAAAAAAGTTACAGATCCGTAAAAAATAAGTTTGGCAATAAAAAGGCTGCATCTTCGCCGGCTTTGCGTATGCTCTTCCATCGCTATGGAAACGGCTGATCCGGCCCTCCCCTCCCAGCGTTGTCAGCACTCCTTCCACTCTGTATGCATCACCAGGCGCTGTCTCAAAGCTCCGCCAACTGCTCAGTAGGCCTGACAGGCCCCTCCCTCTCACCACCCTCACTTCCTGTCTTGACATTAAACCCCGCCCACCACTCACAGGGCCTCAGGCAGTCATGTGACCAAGATATGTAAACACCTCCCGGCCAACGAGTGCAGCATAGGAGCGTGAAGCGACCTCAGCCTACAGGTCTCCATCAACAAAGCAGACTACCCGGCGCGTTTTGTCCCCACCCACTGGGGCTTAGCCATAGGCCGCTTTATGCTCCACTAATTGGCCGGGAAAGCGGCAATCCTCTCATTTTATTGCATGCGTTGCTTTTTGGATGAGCACATCAGCCCGCCTGCACCCAGTGGCGGTCCATCCATAGGGGGCACACTGGCACCACCCCCCCCATTCATGCGTTCGGCCCCCTAACCTATTTTCGTGGATCCCAGGATTAGAGTCCCACCAGCTTTGAGCAGCGCCACACAAGTTTATATTCAGGTCGCAGTGCTGCATGGACACAATAAAAAGAGAGGGATGACACTCTCCCAACCAATGAGTGTAACATAGGAGAGTGAAGCGATCTCAGCCTACATTTCTCCATTAAAAAAAAAACACCCTCCACCCCAACGCGTTTCGTCCCCACCCACCGGAGCTTAGTCCTAGGCCACTTAGCACTCCTATGTTGCACTGGTTGGTTGATAAAGCGGAGTCCCTCTCTTTTTATTGCATGTATTGCTTCTGGATGAGCACATCGGCCCGCCTCCACCCCTTTATCTTTGTGGATCCCGGGAATAGAGTCCCCCCCAGCTTTGAGCGGCGATGCAAGTTTATATTCAGGTGGCAGTGCTGCAAGGACACAATAAAAAGAGAGGGATGCCACTCTCCCAACCAATGAGTGTAACATAGGAGAGTGAAGCGATCTCAGCCTACATTTCTCCATCAACAAACCACCCTCCATCCCAACGCGTTTCGTCCCCACCCACCAGAGCCTAGTCCTAGGCCACTTAGCGCCGGTTGGTTGGGAAAGTGGAGTCCCTCTCTTTTTATTGCATGCATCGCTTCTGCACCCGCCTGCACCCAGTGGCAGTTCATCCATAGAGGGCACACGGGCGCCACCCCCCTATCCAGGTGCCCCTGCATGTAGATTAGGGGGCCAGACGCATGCGTCTGGCCCCCTAATCTACATGCAGGGGCACCTGAAGAATTTATGACAATGTGGGATTTTTTTTTTCCTTTTTTTGAAGCACGCGATTAGAGCCAGAGGCTCGGAGGCAGAATTGGTGTGACAACAGCGAATAATTAATTCGCTATTGTCACACAACTGGGTGGGTCCGGGGCACAGTGCTCTGCGCCCCGAGCCCACCCCTTTTTTTGTAAGCAGATTAGAGCTGATTTACCGACACATTGGTGAATAAAAAAAAACGTTGGGGCTTTTCACATTCACCGTCCTGGAAATGGAATTGGCACGATGGGTATTTCGGGTTACTATAAATAAATACACCCCCCCCCCCGACACACGATATTCTCTACACACTGTACATGGATCAGATAACACAACACAGATACCGATACTCACTACACACAGCACAGACGGGGGGACACAATCACAGAAACCAGATCTAACAGATTCCACATTTTTTGGTGTTTTATCACACACGCTACAATCTGATTCTACAATTTTTTTTTTTAGATCTTCCACCATCAACTATGTAGTGCCAAAGCTGGCCTGATTGGATACAAAATTGATCGAGTTGGAAAGATTAGGTGAGCCCTTATGTATGGATTGTATAAAGATTGTAGATAACGATAAGATATAAAATAACAAAACCAGCTTTTGCTGCACTATTCACCTTCAATCTCATTGCAGTAATTTGTTCTGCCACTAGGTGTTCTCAAGTCTGATGGTCAGCATCGTGCTACCCCTCCTCCATCCCGGACGAGCCCCCAACCTGTGACTGGACAGTGAAAAGAGAAGCAGCACAGTGATGAGCTCATTTCTCTGTCACTCTGCACTCTCCTCCAACTAATTGGTTCCTTGTGCTGCTTATCCTCAGGGTCACCGATAGGGGGAGTACCACGGGTCCTCCTGTAGGGGACCTGGACAAAAGCGGGATTGGTGCAGCTGGACAATTGCAGAACAAACAAAAAGAACAATTGTAATAAATACATTGTAAAAGATAAATACAAAAGTATGAAATACACTGTAATAAAAAATAAAGTAATAAATAAAAGAAAAATACATTGTAATAAAAAGATACAATGTAATTTTTAAAAAAATGTAATAAATACACTGTAATAAAAAAAAAAATACAATGCTTTTTTTATTTTCTACTTTTTTATTATTTTATTTAACAAAAATATGTAATAATACACTGTAATAAAAAAATAAAAAGGTAATACATTTATAAAAAAAAAAAAAAATACATTGTAATTAAACAAAAAATGTAATATATACACTGTAAAAAAAAAAATACATTATACCGGTAATTAAACAAAAAATGTTATGAATATATACACTGTAATAAAAAAAATAAAGAAGTAATGAATAAATAAAATGCATTGTAATTGAACAAAAATTGTAATAAATATATACACTGTAAAAAAAAAAAAAAAATGTAATAAATAAATAAAAAAATACATTATAATTAAACCAAAAAAATGGTATGAATATAAAACAAATAAAGAATAAAAAAATACATAGTAATTAAACAAAAACATTTTATAAATATATACGCTAATAAAAAAAGTAATAAATAAATTAAAAAAAAAATACATTGTAATTAAACCAAAAATGTTATAAATACAGTGTAATAAAAAATAAAGAAGTAATAAATAAATTAGAAAAAAATACATTGTAATAAAGAATAAATTGTAATAATAAAAAAAAAAACGCTCTTCATGATCACAGAGCTCCATATGGCGCATGCTCGGACTCCCCCAGTGCTGGGTTGCAGTGCGCTCTCCTGTACAGATCTATACAATATTAGACAGAGGAAGGTAGAAGCGGTCTGTCCGGTTCTGCAGCGTGGCGGGATGTATGTACGCCCCGAGGCGGCTTTATATCTCGGGGCGGCAGAACACCTTCTTATATACCATCTCCTCTGAATGCGCCTCGTCCCGCTCACAGGACTTCCCTTCCTCCCCCCTACAACTTTCACTGTGCCGACAGCTTCTCCACCGCAAACCAGTCCCGGTCCTCAATATTCAAACCGGCACCAGCGTCTGCCGCACGGTGACTGCAGACCGCTGTCCAAGCTATGTACAGGAAACGGTTGACCCCTCCCACCAGCCATGATCTGCCTGCATTGCATAGAGATGCACCGAGACCCAGTGATGACATCACCAGGACTAAAATAAGGTATAGAATGAAAACAGAAAAGCTTTATTTAAAAATGTCATTATGTTGATTGGAGGGGAGAGGAAATTCCCCACATCTTCTCATATTACAGCCAAAAACATAAATGTATTTTATTGGGATTTTATGTGAGAGACACAAAGTGACACATAATTGTGGAAGGAAAATTATTGATGGTTTTCAAACTTTTTTTATTATTATTATTTTTTAAAACATTTTTTTTTAAATAAATATGTGAAAAGTGTGTGGGGGGGGGGATTTGTATTCAGCCCCCTTTACTCCGATACCCCCAACTAAAATCTAGAGGAACCAATTGCCTTCAGAAGTCACCCAATTAGTAAATAGAGTCCACCTGTGTGTCATTTAAGCCCAGTAATAAATACAGCTGTTCTGTGAAGCCCTCAGAGGTTTGTTAGAGAACCTTAGTGAACAAACAGCATCACGAAGGCCAAGGAACCCACCAGACAGGTCAGGGATAAAGTTGTGGAGAAGTATAAAGCAGGGTTAGGTTATAAACAAAAATCTCCCAAGCTTTGATCATCTCACGGAGCTTCTGTTCAATCCATCATCGGAAAATGGAAAGAGTATGGCACAACCGCAAACCTACCAAGACATGGCCGTCCACCTAAACTGACCGGACCGGGCAAGGAGAGCGTTCATCAGAGAAGCAGCCAAGAGGTCCCATGGTAACTCTGGAGGAGCTGCAGAGCTCATGGGGGAGAATCTGTCCACAGGACAACTATTAGTGGTCTCTCCACAAATCTGCCCTTTATGGAAGAGTGACAAGAAGAAAGACATTGGAGAAAGAAAGACATAAGAAGTCATGTGGGGGAGGGGACACAGCAAACATGTGGAAGAAGGTGCTCTGGTCACATGACACCAAAATTCCACAAAAAACGCTATGTGTGGGGGAAACTATCACCCTGAACACACCATCCCCACTGTGAAACATGGTGGTGGCAGCGTCATGTGGTGGGGATGCTTTTCTTCAGCAGGGACAGGGAAGCTGGTCAGAGTTGATGGGAAGATGGATGGAGACAAATACAGGACAATCTTAGAAGAAAACCTGCAAAAGACTTGAGACTGGGGGGGGGGGGGGGGAGGTTCACCTTCCAGCAGGACGACGACGCTAAAGTACAGCCAGAGCTACAATGGAATGGTTTAGATCAAAGCCTATTCATGTGTTAGAATGGCCCAGTCACAGTCCAGACCTAAATCCCATTGAGAATCTGTGGCAAGACTTGAAAATTGCTGATCACAGACGCTCTCCATCCAATCTGACAGAACTTGAGATATTTTACAAAGAAGAAGAATGGAGGAGAAATGTCCCTCTCTAGATGTTCAAAGCTGGTAGAGACCCCCCAAAAAGACTTGTATAGAAAGGGGGTTCTACAAAGTATTGACTCCGGGGGGCGCCATACAAATGCCCCTCCCCCTCACACTTTTCACAGATTTATTTGTATCATTTTCCTTCCACTTCACAATTATGTGACACTTTGTGTCTCTCACATAAAATCCCAATAAAATACATTTATGTTTTTTAGTTGTAACGTGAGAACATGTGGGGAATTTCAGGGGGTATGAATACTTTTTCAGGGCCCTGTACTTTGTAGCCACTTCTAGGGCTCGTGTACACTGGCAGCTCCTAAACTCGAGTTGGGCGTTTTTCAGTGGTCATACAGCCCTTTGAAGGGGCGGGGGGCAGGAAGAGGTGACCAAAGGCACACCCTATGGGGAGAAAATGCAGTCATACAGCAGGGATGCTAATTACACTCTTCGGTATACAAATGTGAGATGCAATCATAGGAATAGAGAAGAGCGAGAATCACGGCTGACGTCATTAGAAGAGGAGTCAATGTGCCGCCCCGGAGTCTATAGAGCTCTGCCGGGTCCTGACTGCACTTCATTATCCTGAGGATGATGGGGATGGAATGGGGTCCAGCAGCTGCAATCATGCGCCAGGAGACGTCCCTTCCTCTTCACAGCACGCCGTTATCGCTTCCTGCGCAGGAAGAGGCCTCTCAATACTGCAGCCTCGATAAAGACGAGTCTATAAACCACAAGCTATAGATCTGTCTGATCTCCGTCTTCGTCAATTGTCCGCACAACAATGGCGGCCGGCTCTGTGCAAGGCTCCACTTCATTCGCTGACACCTCCTCCCCAGGAACAAATCACTCGCTTTGTTCTACTAGAGAATAAAAATCCGTCCATTACAGAATGTGCGGCTCCTGCTCAGTCTCATCATATTTCGCAGATCACCAGGATTTAGATGAGGTGGCTGCGTTAGTTTTCTTTTTCCGGGCCCATCTACTATAGAGAACATATGCATTATCTTTTGTTGCAATACAGTGGAACCTCGGATTGCGGTTAACGAGCGTTTCGCAAAACAAGCGCTGTATTTAAAAAAAAACTGACTCGGTTTGCGAGTGTTGTTTGCAACACAAGCAGGATTCAGGCCAAAGTGGTGTGCAGTACCGCGTTTGGCCTGAGATAAGGGGGGGGCACCGAACAACAAAAATGCTCGGAAAGACTCCGTTGCCGAGTCTGAGGTTTGCCGAGGTCAGCCAAGCTGTCCTCGGGCCTTTATGTGCGTTTCCGAGGCTCTCCAGTGCCCCCCACCTCTGGCCACATGCGGTATTGCATGCCATTGAAGACAATGCGGAACAATTTATTTTCATTTCCATTGACTTCTATGGGGAAACTCGCTTTGATATGCGAGTACTTTGGATTACGAGCGTTCTCCTGGAACGGATTATCCTCGTAATCCGAGGTTCCACTGTATTCACTTTCAATCCTGAGATTTCCCCTGCAGTACTACTTTTCTGCCACAAGAGGATGACCAGCATCGAGCAACCCCTCCTTCCATCCCGGACGAGCCCCCAACCTGTGACTGGACAGTAAGGATGAGCTTCGCGGGGGGGGGGGGGGTCGCAAACCCCATGTGAAGAGCCCGCCAAGATGTCGGCGCTGCGCCAATCACAGGCAGTGAGACATTTCCCGATCTCTGGAGCCGCGCATTGGGACAACGTCTCACCGTTTACGATTAGCGCAGCGCAGTGCCGACTCTGTAAAAGGATGTCAGCTGTCTCTAACTCTGGAGGTTCTCATTAGACCTAAGGGGACCCGGGACTTGGCTACAATAACGAACCGCTGAAATCTGATTGGATGGACTTCTGTACAGTGAAATTTCACGACAACATCATAAAAATAAGAAGTTTATCTTTTCTACTATAAAGTTTACAATGTTGACTTTTCTTATCTGAGGACAAGTTTGAACTTCCTGACCCGGGTGACCCGGGACAGCGACAAGCAATGCTGAGCAAACATCGTAAACTGAAGATCGACATTGACCTGAATACAGATTAAATGATCGTTTCACCCGGTTTATGGCCCATGTGACAAAACAATAATGTTCCTTGGTTTGGTAATCTTGCATAACAAGAGCAATAAATATTCCGGCGGGAGCCGCTACTTATCACCGCGCTGAGGACAGCCACAGATGTAATGCCGCGTACACACCACGGAACAAACTCAGACGGAATTCCGCTCAAGCCGTCTCGCATACACACCGACACACCAAATTCCGACCGTCAAAAACATGGTGATGTACAACACTACGACGAGCCTAGAAAGTTGTAGTTCGGTGCTTCCGAGCATGCGTGGAATTGTTTCCGAGCATGCGTGTTTTTTTTCTCCGTCGGAATTCCATACAGACGACCGTGTTCTCTTTCTATGTCTGTCTGAATTTCTGATGGAAAAAGTCAAAATTGTTTATTTATTGTAGGTTTATCAGTTTGTACATTGCAGCATTTACTTCAATTGGCTTTAGTTTTGCCAATTGAAGTAAATGTTGCAATATACAAACTGATAAACATACAATATAAATATTATTCCGAAAGGTGTTTACGGATTCCCTCTATCTATTGCATAAATGGATCGATTTGTCTACGCCTATAATTAGCTAGTCTATTAAAATTCTGATAAGCACAATAATGTAAAGTTAGTTATGAAAACGCACACACTGCCGCTAGTAAAAACAATATCTTTCATTTATTTCCCAAGAAAATAGGAATATACTAACATCACACACTAAACAGCAGAGTCTATATACAAAAGAACACCACAGATACTTGTCACACATGGTTTCATCGGCTGGGTTCTGGATAGTAAAAGACAACGCGCCAAGAGGCTCACATGAGCAGGCCAGGAATAAAAAAAGGGGAACCTCTGATGTGAAGGGGGGATCTCATGTATAGAGGAGCCTCTGATGTGGAGGATTTCAAGTATAGGGGGCCTCTGATGTAATAAGGGAGCCTTAGATGTGATGGGGTGCTCTAATTTAAAGGGTGCTTCTGATTTGATGGGGGGTCTCTGATGTGAAGGCTGGATCTCAAGTATAGGGGGGCCTCTGATGTGAAGGGGGCTTCTGATGTGATGTGGAACCTCTGATGTGATGGGGCTCTCATGTGATGGAACCTCGTGTGATGGGGGAACCTCTGATGCAAAGGGGGGGCCTCTGATGCAAAGGGGGGGCCTCTGACGCAAAGAAGGGGCCTCTGACGCAAAGGGGGGGCCTCGGGGGGACCTCTGACACAAAGGGGGGACCTCGGGGGGACCTCTGACGCAAAGGGGGGACCTCGGGGGGACCTCTGACGCAAAGGGGGGACCTCGGGGGGACCTCTGACGCAAAGGGGGGACCTCTGACGCAAAGGGGGGACCTCGGGGGGACATCTGACGCAAAGGGGGGACCTCGGGGGGACCTCTGACGCAAAGGGGGGACCTCTGACGCAAAGGGGGGAACCTCTGACGCAAAGGGGGGAACCTCTGACGCAAAGGGGGAACCTCTGATGCAAAGGGGGAACCACTGATGTGAAGGGGGAACCTCTGATGTGAAGGGGGCTTCTGATGTGAAGGGGCTTCTGATGTGAAGATGGGATCTAATAAATAGAGGGGCCTCTGATGTAATAGGGAGGCCTCTAATGTGAAAAGGGGGGGGGGTCTAATATATAAGGGGGTCTCTGATGTCATGGGAAAACCTCTTATGTCAAGGGGGATTTCATGTATAGAGGAACCTCCGATGTAAAAATGGAGCCTCTTTTGTGATGGAGGACACCCGACATGAATGGAGAACTTTGATGTGAGTTTAGATCCCTCAAGGCAGTTGTGTGCTCAGGGGCTCAGGTTTCTCATAGATAGGCAACATTTACACTTTTTATGGGAGGAGCCTTCGAGATTTTGCTTAATTTAAAAAAAATGCCGCCAAGGTCGAGAAGCGCACGTATGGAAGGTGGTGCCAATCTGGGGTCATTGGGCAGATGTCTAGTTGCTTGCAGGAAACATCTGTTTGTACATGACGGCTTGTACACCTAGAGTGGAGATCGGATGCAATTGTACGATCTACTCGCCAAAACCGCGCAGATGTTTCTATAAACGCCCACAAATCGATCGTTCCAACGTTTACTTTCCCGGCTGCCTATTTGGCTCGTTCTGTGCCAAACCCTCCCTGGCCGCTGCTCCTCTTCTCTCAATAGCTTAGAAAAGTTGGCCTGGTTTCCATTGGGAATGACCATCCATTTATATACTGCTAGGCCTACTCCATGGTTTGGTCATCACCCTACCGGCACGGTCATGTGATGCCGCAGTCCTCCCGGTAGTCCCTCTGGAAAGCTGAGGATTGCGGCGCGGACACCTGAGGTTTCTGAGCAGATGCCCATGTGCCTAACAATCCTTGCTATAGAGAAATATTCTGATTCCTTTGACTCCCCCGTTTCCTCTTCCCCCCCGCTGCAGGCAGATCTGAGCCATACATATGCCAATCCCCCCTTCAGCCACTAGATGGTGCTGTGCACAGAGCAGGTATATGTTCTGCAGCAATAACAGGAGAAGAGTCTAGATTAGAGATGCTGGGGTTGCCAAAATCTACACCCCCCACCACAACCACAACCACCACCACCACCACAACCACCACAGCCACCACCACCACAACCACCACCACCTTCTTCCTTCATGTGGACTCGGGTAGACGCATTTTTACATTTATGGGCATGCAGATCCATATCGCCTTTCTACCCGAATCTGGAGTTCTACCTTTAGTCCGCTAATCTCTAAAGGTAATCAAAGTGAGAGAAAGATACAAATCTATATAAAGATAAAAGTATAAAGAACCGAGAGAGAAGAACGTGTCCCCCGGGGATGTCACAGAAGGGATTTCTCTGATGGACTCACTGATTGCACCATCCCAAAGTTCAGGAGCGGGGGAGGGGCTGCCCATAATTCTGCTCAGGTGTGATAATGAGAGATGGAAGGTCAGAATATCAGCAATTAAGGTTCATTTTATCTGCAGCCGATGAGATAGGCAGAAATATGAGCTAGGAAGATGAGACCAATGATGGGACACTATTCCCAACACTGACACCAATGATGGGACACTATTCCTCCCACTGACACCAATGATGGGGCACTATTCCCAACACTGACACCAAGGATGGGGCACTATTCCTCCTACTGACACCAAGGATGGGGCACTATTCCCAACACTGACACCAAGGATGGGGCACTATTCCTCCTACTGACACCAAGGATGGGGCACTATTCCCAACACTGACACCAAGGATGATGCACTATTCCTCCTACTGACACCAAGGATGGGACACTATTCCTCCCACTGACACCAATGATGGGACACTATTCCTCCCACTGACACCAATGATGGGACACTATTCCTCCCACTGACACCAATGATGGGACACTATTCCTCCCACTGATACCAATGATGGGACACTATTCCTCCCACTGATGCCAATGATGGGACACTATTCCTCCCAAAGACACCATTGAAGGGACACTATTCCTCCCACTGACACCAATGATGGGACACTATTCCTCCCACTGAGACCAATGATGGGGCACTATTCCACTGACACCAATGATGGGGCACTATTCCTCCCACTGACACCAATGATGGGGCACTATTCCTCCCACTGACACCAATGATGGGGCACTATTCCTCCCACTGACACCAATGATGGGGCACTATTCCTCCCACTGACACCAATGATGGGGCACTATTCCTCCCACTGACACCAATGATGGGGCACTATTCCTCCCAATGACAACAATGATGGGGCACTATTCCTCCCAATGACAACAATGATGGGGCACTATTCCTCCCACTGACACCAATGATGGGTCACTATTCCTCCCACTGACACCAATGATGGGACACTATTCCTCCCACTGACACCAATGATGGGACACTATTCCTCCCACTGACACCAATGATGGGGCACTATTCCTCCCACTGACACCAATGATGGGGCACTATTCCTCCCACTGACACCAATGATGGGGCACTATTCCTCCCACTGACACCAATGATGGGGCACTATTCCTCCCACTGACACCAATGATGGGGCACTATTCCTCCCACTGACACCAATGATGGGGCACTATTCCTCCCACTGACACCAATGATGGGGCACTATTCCTCCCACTGACACCAATGATGGGACACTATTCCTCCCACTGACACCAATGATGGGGCACAATTCCTCCCACTGACACCAATGATGGGACACTATTCCTCCCACTGACACCAATGATGAGACACTATTCCTCCTCACCTCTGTTACTAAATAATCTTCACTGCTGCTCACCAACCCATGGGCATTATTTACTCTCACTGACCACAGTGCAGCTCCCTGAGATGTGAAGGACATTGAAGGGCCCTTTATGTGAACCATCTGAGGGCCCCTGATCTAGATATTCTCTGTTTGATGTTCTATAACCTCCCCCACAACCCCCGACTGACATGAAACAGCTGCACACGCTCAGGCCTGACGTCACGGAACCTCTGCAGGGCCAACACTCAGCAGAAGACAGAATTTCCCAGGACCCGTGCCAAGGAAAGAGCGCCGACATCAGGGCCGTCTTAATTGCATCATGGGCCCCTGGGCAAAATAATGCTCTGGCCCCTCTACGCCCTACATCTCCCCCCAGCACTCTGACCCCTCTACACCCCAGATATCTCCCCAGCACTCTGACCCCTCTACACCCCAGATATCCTCCCCAGCACTCTGACCCCTCTACGCCCTACATCTCCCCCCAGCACTCTGACCCCTCTACACCCCAGATATCTCCCCAGCACTCTGACCCCTCTACACCCCAGATATCCTCCCCAGCACTCTGACCCCTCTACACCCCAGATATCCCCCCAGCACTCTGACCCCTCTACACCCCAGATATCCCCCCAGCACTCTGACCCCTCTACACCCCAGATATCCCCCCAGCACTCTGACTCCTCTATACCCCAGATATCCCCCCAGCACTCTGACCCCTCCACACCCCAGATATCCCCCCAGCACTCTGACCCCTCTACACCCCAGATATCCCCCCATCACTCTGACCCCTCTACACCCCAGATATCCCCCCAGCACTCTGACCCCTCTACACCCCAGATATCCCCCCAGCACTCTGACCCCTCTACACCCCAGATCTCCCCCCCAGCACTCTGACCCCTCTACACCCCAGATCTCCCCCCCCCAGCACTCTGACCCCTCTACACCCCAGATATCCCCCCAGCACTCTGACCCCTCTACACCCACGATATCCCCCCAGCACTCTGACCCCTCTACACCCCAGATATCCCCCCAGCACTCTGACCCCTCTACACCCCAGATATCCCCCCAGCACTCTGACCCCTCTACATCCCAGATAGCCCCCCAGCACTCTGACCCCTCTACACCCCAGATATCCCCCCATCACTCTGACCCCTCTACACCCCAGATATCCCCCCAGCACTCTGACCCCTCTACACCCCAGATATCCCCCCAGCACTCTGACCCCTCTACACCCCAGATCTCCCCCCCAGCACTCTGACCCCTCTACACCCCAGATCTCCCCCCCCAGCACTCTGACCCCTCTACACCCCAGATACCCCCCCAGCACTCTGACCCCTCTACACCCCAGATATCCACAAGCACTCTGACCCCTCCACACCCCAGATATCCCCCCAGAACTCTGACCCCTCTACACCCCAGATATCCCCCCAGCACTCTGACCCCTCTA
Organism: Rana temporaria; assembly: GCF_905171775.1. Lineage (NCBI taxonomy): Eukaryota > Metazoa > Chordata > Amphibia > Anura > Ranidae > Rana > Rana temporaria. The sequence continues at coordinate 3,196,094 of NC_053499.1, forward strand.
CACCCCAGATATCCCCCCAGCACTCTGACCCCTCTACACCCCAGATATCCCCCCAGCACTCTGACCCCTCTACACCCCAGATATCCCCCCAGCACTCTGACCCCTCTACACCCCAGATATCCCCCCAGCACTCTGACCCCTCTACACCCCAGATATCCCCCCAGCACTCTGACCCCTCTACACCCCAGATATCCCCCCAGCACTCTGACCCCTCTACACCCCAGATATCCCCCCAGCACTCTGACCCCTCTACACCCCAGATATCCCCCCCAGCACTCTGACCCCTCCACACCCCAGATATCCCCCCAGCACTCTGACCCCTCTACACCCCAAATACCCCCCAGCACTCTGACCGCTCTACATCCCAGATATCCCCCCAGCACTCTGACCCCTCTACACCCCAGATATCCACAAGCACTCTGACCCCTCTACACCCCAGATATCCCCCCAGCACTCTGACCCCTCTACACCCCAGATATCCCCCCATCACTCTGACCCCTCTACACCCCAGATATCCCCCAGAACTCTGACTCCTCTACACCCCAGATATCCCCCCAGCACTCTGACCCCTCTACATCCCAGATATCCCCCCAGCACTCTGACCCCTCTACACCCCAGATATCTCCCCAGCACTCTGACCCCTCTACACCCCAGATATCCTCCCCAGCACTCTGACCCCTCTGCACCCCAGATATCCCCCCCAGCACTCTGACCCCTCTACACCCCAGATATCCCCCCCAGCACTCTGATCCCTCTACACCCCAGATATCCACAAGCACTCTGACCTCTCTACATCCCAGATATCCCCCCAGCACTCTGACCCCTCTACACCCCAGATATCCCCCCAGCACTCTGACCCCTCTACACCCCAGATATCCCCCCAGCACTCTGACCCCTCTACACCCCAGATAACCCCCAGCACTCTGACCCCTCCACACCCCAGATATCTCCCCAGCACTCTGACCCCTCCACACCCCAGATATCTCCCCATCACTATGACCCCTCTACACCCCAGATATCCCCCCCAGCACTCTGACCCCTATACATCTCAGATATCCCCCCAGCACTCTGACCCCTCTACACCCCAGATATCCCCCCAGCACTCTGACCCCTCTACATCCCAGATATCCCCCCAGCACTCTGACCCCTCTACACCCCAGATACCCCCCAGCACTCTGACCCCTCTACACCCCAGATATCCCCCCAGCACTCTGACCCCTCTACACCCCAGATATCCCCCCAGCACTCTGACCCCTCTACACCCCAGATATCCCCCCAGCACTGTAACCATATACCATAAGATACCCCTTGTTTTATGACCCCACTACATCCCTGATACCCCCAACACTGTGGCCTCTGTACATCCCTGCATCCATCGAATGCGACTTTTCGGAATTTGTAGCCGATGAATCACCACGAGGAAACGTCACCATTATGGGGGGACCCCCGGGGGGGGGGGGGGGATTTTATACACAGTGCTGCCCTCACCGCGTTTTGGGCGGAGCAGTCTGTAAAAATGTAAAGATTGCGGACCGTTTTCTACAGACCTGACGCCGTTGAAGAAAATAATAAGCAGGACAAGAATTACAGGTCCCGGAACAATCACACCTGTCATACCCGCGGGCAGCGTTACCTGGGAGACGGTAAACAGAGGAGGAACAACGGAGAGCCGAAAACACGATATCCCCCGACAAGGACCTTTCCGATTGGAGCGCAGGGGCGCCATTCACACTGCAATCCCACACTGCTAGCCATTACACACAATGAGGCTCTCTCCAACAATCGACCACACCCTGGGCAAACGTACCCCGCTCTGGGCACCGCCCGCCGCTCAGAAAGGGGCATGAGCTTCTTTGTGTTCCCCTTATGTTTCCTATCTGTGTGATTTATATTGAAGATAATCGACCCGAGATCGCCGATCCCCAAATTTCCACATCTGTGACCAGACCGGTATTGTTGGTAATCAGTAGATCCGGTTATCTCTAGTTGGTGCGTCTGACCCATGAAATTGTCCTGCAAGACATTTAGGAACTGGCGAGCCTTAGACCAGTCTATGTCTAGATAATTAAAATCCCTCATTACTCCCCATCCTTGCCGCTAATCCAAATTGTAATAGGATGTCCGCCCCCCCCCCCCCCTCCGGTTAGGGGGCCTATAGCATACTCCAAATATTATTTTCCCCTTAGCTCCATCCGTTTGGAGCTCCACCCATAAGGATTCCACCTCCTCCCTAGATCCTTAGTGATGTCATCACATTCACTTGTACATAATTCTTGATTACCGGTATATATATATATACAGGGCTTTTTTTCCTCAGAGAATAGGTGCAGGAACTCCCTCCTTCTGTCACCTCTTGTGTCCACCCCATACCCACCTCCAAGCACCATTCAATAATTTTGTCCCCTACCCACCTCCGAGGCACCATTCTTTGGTTCCCCCACCTCCGAGCACCATTCCTTTTCTCCACCTCCGAGCACCATTCCTTTTCTCCACCTCCGAGCACCATTCCTTGGTTCCAACCCCTACCCCCTCCAAGCACCATTCCTTGGTTCTACTCCCTACCCACCTCCGAGCACCATTCCTTGGTTCCACTCCTTACCCACCTCCGAGTACCGTTTCTTAGTTCCACCTCCGAAGCACCATTCTTTGGTTCCACCTCCTCCCCACCTCCGAGCACCATTCCTTTTCTCCACCCCGTACCCACCTCAGAGCACCATTCCTTGGTTCCAACCCCTACCCCCTCACTCAGGGACACCCCGCCCCCCCCCACCTTCCCCCAAAAAAGTTGAGGGGGAACGGGGGGGTAATGTAGTCTTGGGGTTGATGGGGAATTTTTAGCGGCGGGAATTTGTCAGCTGAATGTGCCACTTGCCATGAGATGCAGTGCCGCTTGCCACCCATAGCCTGCTACCAGATGCAGTGCCGCTTGCCACCCATAGCCTGCCACCAGATGCAGTGCCGCTTGCCACCCATAGCCTGCCACCAGATGCAGTGCCGCTTGCCACCTATAGCCTGCCACCAGATGCAGTGCCGCTTGCCACCTATAGCCTGCCACCATATGCAGTGCCACTTGCCACCCATAGCCTGCCACCAGATGCAGTGCTGCTGTCACTCCCTCTGCATGAGCCCCGTGCATTACAGGAAAGGAGTGGCGTCACTATCTGGAGAGTGAAGATCACACACCAGTCCCTGCTGCTTGCCGGAGAAGGAGGAGGTGCCAAGGTGGGTGGGGACAGCAGTGCTGCAATCCGGGACACGTGGGCACCCTACCCAATGCTACCCTCTTGAATATGTTCCGCACTGACTATCTCTACCTTTGGCCCCTCCCCCCTTCGCCTAGTTTCAAAGCCCCTCTAGCATTTTTGCCATTTCAGCACGACAATCACAGGAAAATCGGGGCGCGATTGGGAACGCCATTAAAAAGTAACAGCATCGCAAGCGCGTCCCGAGTTTTGCAGGGATTGGAAATTGCGGGCGGAATTGCGGCTATCCTGACAGCGATCAGGTGTGAATGCAGCCAGTCCGAATCGCAGTGCGTACATACAGTGGAACCATTCGGATTACAAGTATGATCCGTTGCAGGAGAACGCTCGTAATCCAAAGCACTCGCATATCAAAGCGAGTTTTCCCATTGAAGTCAATGGAAACGAAAATAATTTGTTCCGCATTGACTTCAATGGCATGCAATACCGCATGTGGCCAGAGGTGGGTGGGGCGCCGGAGAGCCTTGGAAACTGCTGAAGAGGCCTGAGAACACCTCGGCTGACCTCCGCAAACCAGAGCTGTCCTCGGGCCCTTCCACGCATTTCTGAACGGCGATGTTCGGCTCGGCTCCGGCCCCCACTACCTCAGGACAAACACGGTACTGCGCACCGTTCCACTGTAGATGTATATAGAGGTATAAATGGGGAGCTTTGTAATAGAACACAATGTAACATTGTAGCGGATCGCTTTCCTGCAGCGATGCAAATGATCTCCTGGGAAATAAGAACGGCTTTATTTTCCTGTAACCATGGCAACCGCAGTACAATTCTACACGGCAGCCAATCAATCGGCTCGATGGGGGATTTGTTTAAACAAATAAAAACAGAACAAAAGTCTAAAAGACAAAAGAAGAGACGAGCCGCTCACTGCAAACAAATCACCCCATTGTGGGAGGGGCAGAGACACAAACTACTGGAGGAAATCTTCCCATTGTGGGAGGGGCAGAGACACAAACTACTGCAGGAAATCTCCCCATTGTGGGAGGGGCAGAGACACAAACTACTGCAGGAAATCTCCCCATTGTGGGAGGGGCAGAGACACAAACTACTGCAGGAAATCTCACCATTGTGGGAGGGGCAGAGACACAAACTACTGGAGGAAATCTTCCCATTGTGGGAGGGGCAGAGACACAAACTACTGCAGGAAATCTCCCCATTGTGGGAGGGGCAGAGACACAAACTACTGCAGGAAATCTCTCCATTGTGGGAGGGGCAGAGACACAAACTACTGCAGGAAATCTCCCCATTGTGGGAGGGGCAGAGACACAAACTACTGCAGGAAATCTCTCCATTGTGGGAGGGGCAGAGACACAAACTACTGCAGGGAAATCTCACCATTGTGGGAGGGGCAGAGACACAAACTACTGCAGGGAATCTCCCCATTGTGGGAGGGGCAGAGACACAAACTACTGCAGGGAATCTCCCCATTGTGGGAGGGGCAGAGACACAAACTACTGCAGGGAAATCTCACCATTGTGGGAGGGGCAGAGACACAAACTACTGCAGGAAATCTCCCCATTGTGGGAGGGGCAGAGACACAAACTACTGCAGGAAATCTCATCATTGTGGGAGGGGCAGAGACACAAACTACTGCAGGAAATCTCATCATTGTGGGAGGGGCAGAGACACAAACTACTGCAGGAAATCTCATCATTGTGGGAGGGGCAGAGACACAAACTACTGCAGGAAATCTCTACATTGTGGGAGGGGCAGAGACACAAACTACTGCAGGAAATCTCACCATTGTGGGAGGGGCAGAGACACAAACTACTGCAGGGAAATCTCACCATTGTGGGAGGGGCAGAGACACAAACTACTGCAGGAAATCTCATCATTGTGGGAGGGGCAGAGACACAAACTACTGCAGGAAATCTCATCATTGTGGGAGGGGCAGAGACACAAACTACTGCAGGAAATCTCTACATTGTGGGAGGGGCAGAGACACAAACTACTGCAGGAAATCTCACCATTGTGGGAGGGGCAGAGACACAAACTACTGCAGGGAAATCTCACCATTGTGGGAGGGGCAGAGACACAAAATACTGCAGGAAATCTCACCATTGTGGGAGGGGCAGAGACACAAACTACTGCATGAAATCTCCTCATTGTGGGAGGGGCAGAGACACAAACTACTGCAGGAAATCTCGCCATTGTGGGAGGGGCAGAGACACAAACTACTGCAGGAAATCTCTCCATTGTGGGAGGGGCAGAGACACAAACTACTGCAGGGAAATCTCACCATTGTGGGAGGGGCAGAGACACAAACTACTGCAGGGAATCTCCCCATTGTGGGAGGGGCAGAGACACAAACTACTGCAGGGAAATCTCACCATTGTGGGAGGGGCAGAGACACAAACTACTGCAGGAAATCTCACCATTGTGGGAGGGGCAGAGACACAAACTACTGCAGGAAATCTCACCATTGTGGGAGGGGCAGAGACACAAACTACTGCAGGAAATCTCACCATTGTGGGAGGGGCAGAGACACAAACTACTGCAGGAAATCTCACCATTGTGGGAGGGGCAGAGACACAAACTACTGCAGGGAAATCTCACCATTGTGGGAGGGGCAGAGACACAAACTACTGCAGGGAAATCTCACCATTGTGGGAGGGGCAGAGACACAAACTACTGCAGGAAATCTCACCATTGTGGGAGGGGCAGAGACACAAACTACTGCAGGAAATCTCACCATTGTGGGAGGGGCAGAGACACAAACTACTGCAGGAAATCTCACCATTGTGGGAGGGGCAGAGACACAAACTACTGCAGGAAATCTCACCATTGTGGGAGGGGCAGAGACACAAACTAATGCATGAAATCTCCTCATTGTGGGAGGGGCAGAGACACAAACTACTGCAGGAAATCTCGCCATTGTGGGAGGGGCAGAGACACAAACTACTGCAGGAAATCTCTCCATTGTGGGAGGGGCAGAGACACAAACTACTGCATGAAATCTCCTCATTGTGGGAGGGGCAGAGACACAAACTACTGCAGGAAATCTCACCATTGTGGGAGGGGCAGAGACACAAACTACTGCAGGAAATCTCACCATTGTGGGAGGGGCAGAGACACAAACTACTGCAGGAAATCTCCCCATTGTGGGAGGGGCAGAGACACAAACTACTGCAGGGAAATCTCCCCATTGTGGGAGGGGCAGAGACACAAACTACTGCAGGAGACCTCACCATTGTGGGAGGGGCAGAGACACAAACTACTGCAGGAAATCTCACCATTGTGGGAGGGGCAGAGACACAAACTACTGCAGGAAATCTCACTATTGTGGGAGGGGCAGAGACACAAACTACTGCAGGAAATCTCACCATTGTGGGAGGGGCAGAGACACAAACTACTGCAGGAGACCTCACCATTGTGGGAGGGGCAGAGACACAAACTACTGCAGGAAATCTCCCCATTGTGGGAGGGGCAGAGACACAAACTACTGCAGGAAAATCTCCCCATTGTGGGAGGGGCAGAGACACAAACTACTGCAGGGAAATCTCACCATTGTGGGAGGGGCAGAGACACAAACTACTGCAGGAAATCTCACCATTGTGGGAGGGGCAGAGACACAAACTACTGCAGGAAATCTCACCATTGTGGGAGGGGCAGAGACACAAACTACTGCAGGAAATCTCACCATTGTGGGAGGGGCAGAGACACAAACTACTGCAGGAAATCTCGCCATTGTGGGAGGGGCAGAGACACAAACTAATGCATGAAATCTCCTCATTGTGGGAGGGGCAGAGACACAAACTACTGCAGGAAATCTCGCCATTGTGGGAGGGGCAGAGACACAAACTACTGCAGGAAATCTCTCCATTGTGGGAGGGGCAGAGACACAAACTACTGCAGGAAATCTCACCATTGTGGGAGGGGCAGAGACACAAACTACTGCAGGAAATCTCACCATTGTGGGAGGGGCAGAGACACAAACTACTGCAGGAAATCTCCCCATTGTGGGAGGGGCAGAGACACAAACTACTGCAGGAAATCTCACCATTGTGGGAGGGGCAGAGACACAAACTACTGCAGGGAATCTCCCCATTGTGGGAGGGGCAGAGACACAAACTACTGCAGGGAAATCTCACCATTGTGGGAGGGGCAGAGACACAAACTACTGCAGGAAATCTCACCATTGTGGGAGGGGCAGAGACACAAACTACTGCAGGAAATCTCACCATTGTGGGAGGGGCAGAGACACAAACTACTGCAGGAAATCTCACCATTGTGGGAGGGGCAGAGACACAAACTACTGCAGGAAATCTCACCATTGTGGGAGGGGCAGAGACACAAACTACTGCAGGGAAATCTCACCATTGTGGGAGGGGCAGAGACACAAACTACTGCAGGGAAATCTCACCATTGTGGGAGGGGCAGAGACACAAACTACTGCAGGAAATCTCACCATTGTGGGAGGGGCAGAGACACAAACTACTGCAGGAAATCTCACCATTGTGGGAGGGGCAGAGACACAAACTACTGCAGGAAATCTCACCATTGTGGGAGGGGCAGAGACACAAACTACTGCAGGAAATCTCACCATTGTGGGAGGGGCAGAGACACAAACTAATGCATGAAATCTCCTCATTGTGGGAGGGGCAGAGACACAAACTACTGCAGGAAATCTCGCCATTGTGGGAGGGGCAGAGACACAAACTACTGCAGGAAATCTCTCCATTGTGGGAGGGGCAGAGACACAAACTACTGCATGAAATCTCCTCATTGTGGGAGGGGCAGAGACACAAACTACTGCAGGAAATCTCACCATTGTGGGAGGGGCAGAGACACAAACTACTGCAGGAAATCTCACCATTGTGGGAGGGGCAGAGACACAAACTACTGCAGGAAATCTCCCCATTGTGGGAGGGGCAGAGACACAAACTACTGCAGGGAAATCTCCCCATTGTGGGAGGGGCAGAGACACAAACTACTGCAGGAGACCTCACCATTGTGGGAGGGGCAGAGACACAAACTACTGCAGGAAATCTCACCATTGTGGGAGGGGCAGAGACACAAACTACTGCAGGAAATCTCACTATTGTGGGAGGGGCAGAGACACAAACTACTGCAGGAAATCTCACCATTGTGGGAGGGGCAGAGACACAAACTACTGCAGGAGACCTCACCATTGTGGGAGGGGCAGAGACACAAACTACTGCAGGAAATCTCCCCATTGTGGGAGGGGCAGAGACACAAACTACTGCAGGAAAATCTCCCCATTGTGGGAGGGGCAGAGACACAAACTACTGCAGGGAAATCTCACCATTGTGGGAGGGGCAGAGACACAAACTACTGCAGGAAATCTCACCATTGTGGGAGGGGCAGAGACACAAACTACTGCAGGAAATCTCACCATTGTGGGAGGGGCAGAGACACAAACTACTGCAGGAAATCTCACCATTGTGGGAGGGGCAGAGACACAAACTACTGCAGGAAATCTCGCCATTGTGGGAGGGGCAGAGACACAAACTAATGCATGAAATCTCCTCATTGTGGGAGGGGCAGAGACACAAACTACTGCAGGAAATCTCGCCATTGTGGGAGGGGCAGAGACACAAACTACTGCAGGAAATCTCTCCATTGTGGGAGGGGCAGAGACACAAACTACTGCAGGAAATCTCACCATTGTGGGAGGGGCAGAGACACAAACTACTGCAGGAAATCTCACCATTGTGGGAGGGGCAGAGACACAAACTACTGCAGGAAATCTCCCCATTGTGGGAGGGGCAGAGACACAAACTACTGCAGGGAAATCTCCCCATTGTGGGAGGGGCAGAGACACAAACTACTGCAGGAAATCTCACCATTGTGGGAGGGGCAGAGACACAAACTACTGCAGGAGACCTCACCATTGTGGGAGGGGCAGAGACACAAACTACTGCAGGAAATCTCACCATTGTGGGAGGGGCAGAGACACAAACTACTGCAGGAAATCTCACTATTGTGGGAGGGGCAGAGACACAAACTACTGCAGGAAATCTCACCATTGTGGGAGGGGCAGAGACACAAACTACTGCAGGAGACCTCACCATTGTGGGAGGGGCAGAGACACAAACTACTGCAGGAAATCTCCCCATTGTGGGAGGGGCAGAGACACAAACTACTGCAGGAAAATCTCCCCATTGTGGGAGGGGCAGAGACACAAACTACTGCAGGAGACCTCACCATTGTGGGAGGGGCAGAGACACAAACTACTGCAGGGAAACCTCCTCATTGTGGGAGGGGCAGAGACACAAACTACTGCAGGAAATCTCCTCATTGTGGGAGGGGCAGAGACACAAACTACTGCAGGGAAACCTCCTCATTGTGGGAGGGGCAGAGACACAAACTACTGCAGGAAATCTCATCATTGTGGGAGGGGCAGAGACACAAACTACTGCAGGGAAACCTCCTCATTGTGGGAGGGGCAGAGACACAAACTACTGCAGGAAATCTCCCCATTGTGGGAGGGGCAGAGACACAAATTACTGCAGGAAATCTCCCCATTGTGGGAGGGGCAGAGATACAAACTACTGCAGGAAATCTCTCCATTGTGGGAGGGGCAGAGACACAAACTACTGCAGGAAATCTCCCCATTGTGGGAGGGGCAGAGACACAAACTACTGCAGGAAATCTCTCCATTGTGGGAGGGGCAGAGACACAAACTACTGCAGGAAATCTCCCCATTGTGGGAGGGGCAGAGACACAAACTACTGGGGGAAATCTCACCATTGTGGGAGGGGCAGAGACACAAACTACTGCAGGAAATCTCCCCATTGTGGGAGGGGCAGAGACACAAACTATGGTCAGAAACTTTAGAACTGAAGTCACAGAATTAGTATGACAGCCAGGCAACTAGCATTCAAACAATACCAGTCTCCATGTTTTTTTAAAAGGTGTCCTTTAATAAAAAAATAAAAACGGAGCCTCGCCCATGACCCGACCCTCCGGTTATTCTATTTATATTTATTAGGATGGAATCCTGAGCGGCGGACATCTGTCTGTAACTTTACACCGGCCAGGAGCCGGACGCGGCAGAGACGAGGCTCCGATCGATGCGACATAGTCATCCTCTATAGAGGAGACGGATCTTCAACGAGGGGGGGAGGGGCTTCTCCTACAGCCTGATACAATGTAACCAACGTAGATCCTCCGTAAAAACTTCAACATTCTGAAGGCCGGCCGCCCCCTTTATTCTAAAAATACCCAAATTACAGAGCGAGGGGGGCGGAGCTGCCCAGATGGTGCCCTGCTAAAGGGAAGATTAACCTCTGCACTGCCAAGACAGCCAATACGGCTTAAAGGATCAATCCACCCCACAAATAACAACATCTTGTGCAAGTGAAAGTGAAACCAAAAATTAATTTTAAAGGGACAGATCCACATAGATCTGCACCGGCGCAGCGTATCTGAGATACGCTACGCCGCCGTAACTTACTTGGCTTTGGTTTGAATCCTCAACGAATTCGCGCCGTAAGTTACGGCGGCGTAGTGTATCTCTCGCGGCGTAAGGGCGCGGAATTCAAATGCGGCGGGTAGGGGGCCGTGTTTCATTTAAATGAAGCGCGTCCCCGCACCGAACTAACTGCGCATGCGCCGTCCTTAAAATTTCCCGCCGTGCATTGCGCTAAATGACGTCGCAAGGACGTCATTGGTTTTGACGTGAACGGCGTCCAGCCCCATTCACAGATGACTTACGCAAACGACGTAAAATTTTTAAAATTAGACGCAGGAACGACGGCCATACTTAACATGGAGTACGCCACCATATAGCAGCTTTAACTATACGCCGGAAAAAGCCGAACTGAAACAACGTAAAATAATGCGACGGCCGCTCGTACGTTCGTGGATCGTCGGAAATAGCTAATTTGCATACTCGACGTGGAATACGACGGAAACGCCACCGAGCGACCGCCAGAAAATTGCATCTTAGATCCGGCGGCGTACTAAGGGGTACGCCTGTCGGATCTATCACAGATGCCGTCGTATCTTGTTTGGTGGATACCAAAACAAAGATACGACGCGCAAAATTTGAAATTACGCGGCGTATGAACAGATACGCCGGCGTAATTTCTTTGAGGATCTGCCCCTAAATGTGCGTCTAATTAACGGCGTTCTCGTATCCTTGAGGATTATAGATGTGGCCACAATGTCACCCGCCGACCCCGATAATCACGCTCATCATTTCCTGGAAGGTGACAACCTTTGCCTACAGCAGCCGCCGACCAGGTACAGTGTCACCGGAGCGACAATCCACTCCCGATTTTCACAATATCCACAAAAAAAAAGGACCCTGGAGGTGGAAGTGACAACGAAAAAGATACATTTTATCCGTTTTTATATCCACTTGTCCACCGCGCCTATTCTGACACTTCTCGCCTTCATGTAAAAATCACAATTTTTTTGCTAGAAAATTAACCAGAACCCCCAAACATTATATATATTTTTTTTTTAGAAGACACCCTAGGGAATAAAATGGCGGTCATTGCAACTTTTTTTCCCCCTCGCACGGTATTTGCGCAATCATTTTTAAAACGCCTTTTTCTGGGGGGGAAAAAAAACGGTTTCACGAATTAAAAAATAACAAAAACGGTAAAGTTAGCCCAATTTTTTTGTGTAATGTGAAAGATGATGTTACGCCGAGTAAATAGATACCCAACACGTCACGCTTTAAAATTGCGCACGCTCGTGGAATGGCGCCAAACTTAACGGTACTTAAAAATCTCCATAGGCGACGCTTTAACATTTTTTTACAGGTTACTATTTTCGAGTTACAGAGGAGGTCTAGTGCTAGAATTGTTGCGCACGCTCTAACGCACACGGCGAGACCTCACATGTGGGGTTTGTACGGCGTTTACATATGTGGGCGGGACTTGCATGCCTGTTCGCTTCTAAACGCGAGCTACCGGGGACAGGGGCGTTAAAAAAAAATTTTTTTTTTTTACTACATTTTTTTTAACACTTTTATTTCCTATTACAAGGAATGTAAACATCCCTTGTAATAGGAATCACTGTGACAGGTCCTCTTTATGGAGAGAGGCGGGGGGAGGAGTCAATAAGACCTCCACATCTCTCCTCCAGGCTGGAAAGCATGAGAGTGTGAAAAAAAAAATTCACCGATCTCATGCCGACAGCCGCGATTGCGGCTTTATTTACTTCCGGGTACCGGGCGTGACGTCATCACATCGCGCCCCGGCCTCCGACGGTCATAGAGATGACTGGGGACCATCTGGTGATCATAGAGATGACTGGGGACCATCTGGTCACCAGTCATCTCTATAGTTCCCAGGCAGCGCCGGCCGATTCGCTCTCCGGGCCCCCGATGGCACGGGAGAGCCCGGAGAACCGCCGCTTGAACATTCTTAGGCGGCGGGAGGGGGGGGGGGGACGTCCCTCCCGCCGCCTATAAGAACGATCAAGCGGCGCAACTGCCACTATGATCGTTCTTATCGCGCAGAGAATCGGCGGCTGAAGACGGTTGGTGCCAGACGGGCTGCTCTGAGTATTTTTGGGATTTTCACACACAACCATCTCTTGAAAACGGTGGGAAAAAGAGAAAATATCCAGTGAGCGGCAAGGAAAATGCCTTGTTGCGGTCAGAGGAGAATGGGCAGACTGGTTCAAAGATGATAGAAAGGCAACAGCAAGTCAAATAACCCCTCGTTACACCCAAGGTATGCAGAATACCATCTCTGAACACACAACACATCCAACCTTGAAGCAGATGGGCTACAGCAGCAGCAGCAGAAGACCACACCGGGTGCCACTCAGAACAGGACATTGAGGTTACAATTGGCACAGATCACCAAATCTGGACAATAGAAGATTGGAAAAACGTTGCCTGGTCTGGATTTCAGCCGCAACGTTCAGAAGGCGGGGTCATTCTGCGGTATTTTTATTATGGTAATAAGTGTCATTCCCCCCCCCCCCATTCTTATCTTATCACCCGCTCTGCTCAGCCCACGCATGCTCAGATATCGCCGCCCTCATCTATCTGGAGGAAAGAAATGTGATGCGAGGAGATAAACAACGTGCCCAAGGCCCCCCTTTACACGGCTGCCACTTAAAAGTTATGCGATTTTTCTGCGATTTCAGGGAACGCTGAGATCTATGGACCTCAACGCGCATGAACGTCGCACCGAAACCGGGCAGGGAATACGTTGAAGTCGCACAGATATAAATGGTTATCACGGGGAATGACTTTGCGGTCCCAAGTCGCAGGACAGGCGTGAAAGAGGCCCTACGCTCCGGCTTTCTGGCACGTCGGACACAGCGGGGGTGCGACTTTGATATTAGACATGTGCACTTTTTTTTTTTTTGGAAATTCGGAAATTCAATAAATTATTATTTTTTTTTGTTTTTTTTAATTCAGTGCCTCCTCATCAGTGCAGCCTCATCAGCGCACATCGGTGCCTCCTCATCAGCGCACATCGGTGCCTCCTCATCAGCGCACATCGGTGCCTCCTCATCAGCGCACATCGGTGCCTCCTCATCAGCGCACATCGGTGCCTCCTCATCAGCGCACATCGGTGCCTCCTCATCAGCGCCTCCTCGTCGGCGCACATCAGGGCCTCCTCGTCGGCACACATCAGGGCCTCCTCGTCGGCACACATCAGGGCCTCCTCACCAGCGCACATCAGGGCCTCCTCACCAGCGCACATCAGGGCCTCCTCACCAGCGCACATCAGGGCCTCCTCACCAGCGCACATCAGGGCCTCCTCACCAGCGCACATCAGGGCCTCCTCACCAGCGCACATCAGGGCCTCCTCACCAGCGCACATCAGGGCCTCCTCACCAGCGCACATCAGGGCCTCCTCACCAGCGCACATCAGGGCCTCCTCACCAGCGCACATCAGGGCCTCCTCACCAGCGCACATCAGCGCCTC
>NC_053499.1:3215224-3302724 GCF_905171775.1 Rana temporaria
GGGCATGCTTCTGTTGGCCGCCACTGGGAGAAGGGCCCCCTTCCGCCGTTGGCCGCCACTGGGAGAAGGGCCCCCTTCCGTTGGCCGCCACTGGGAGAAGGGCCCCCTTCCGTTGGCCGCCACTGGGAGAAGGGCACGCTTCTGTTGGCCACCACTGAGAGAAGGGCATGCTTCTGTTGGCCACCACTGGGAGAAGGGCATGCTTCTGGTGGCCACCACTGGGAGAAGGGTACGCTTACACTGGCGGTCACTGGGAGAAGGGCACGCTTATGTTGGCCGCCACTGGGAGAAGGGCACGCTTACGCTGGCGGTCACTGGGAGAAGGGCACGCTTATGTTGGCCACCACTATGAGAAGGACGTGCTTAGGCTGGCGGTCATTGGTAGAGGGACCCTCTTACATTGGTGGTCTCAGGGGGGACCCTCTCACGTTGGTGGTCAATTAGAGAAGTACCTTCTTACATGGTGGTCATTGGGAGGACCTTCAAATGTTGGTGGTCATTGGGAGAAGAACCTTCTTACATTGAGGGTCTGTTAGTGGAAATCAATAAAACTAATTAAATAGTCAGACCCCTTACATTGGCGGTCCTTGGGAGAAGGGCCCTCTGCCGTTGGCCGCCACTGGGAGAAGGGCCCTCTGCCGTTGGCCGTCCCTGGGAGAAGGACCCTCCGCCGTTGGCCGCCCCTGGGAGAAGGACCCTCCGCCGTTGGCCGCCCCTGGGAGAAGGACCCTCCGCCGTTGGCCGCCCCTGGGAGAAGGACCCGCTTATGCTGGTGGCCATTGGGAGAAGTATCTTCTTACATGGTGGTCATTGGGAGGACCTTTTTATGTTGGTGGTCATTGGGAGAAGGACCATCTTACGCTGGTAGTGATGGGGAGAACGTTTCTCTTATGTTGGTGGTCATCGGGAAAAGGAATCTCCTGTGGGCATGGTAAAAGACTGATGCCATTCTGCAGGAGTTGGTACAAGAGATGGTCAGGGACTACAGATATGATACAAGAGATGGTCAGAGACTGCAGACATGATACAAGAGATGGTCAGAGACTGCAGACATGATACAAGAGATGGTCAGAGACTGCAGACATGATACAAGAGGTGGTCAGAGACTGCAGACATGCTACAAGAGATGGTCAGAGACTGCAGACATGATACAAGAGGTGGTCAGAGACTGCAGACATGGTGCAGATGGTCAGAGACTTAGCAAATCACTGCTATTACAGCCTCTTTCACAATATGTAGTATTTCTCACACAACAGTCCATTCTATAAGGTTTCTAAGAAACAAACTAAACGTGAAAAGAGAAGAGAGATTGTCAGCACAGAAAAAGTAACATTGTGAAAGAAAGAAAGAAAGAAAACAAACCACGGAACTATATTCGTGGAATCAGTAAGCACCAGAACAGACCCCTGTCTGAACTCTGCGAGGCCCCCAACCCCCCCCCCCCCCCCCAAGGACTACAGAGTAATTGCATATGGCCCCCAAGCCGCACATTGGACGGTGCTTTAGAAGGGTCCCAATAAACGTACCCAAATGGGAAAACAGCCGCAGACAATTCTCTGCACATGAAAGGAAAGGTTCCGATACATTGTGTCCACTATGGACCAGAACTGGTTTCTATAGTGCTGTCACAATGTAACGAGATTTGCCATTTATAAAAATGTAACAAAAAACAACCAGCTGTGACCCCCGACCTCTACAGGCCACCGAATCATAATATCACCAATCACTATATACACAATGTATCATAATATCACCAATCACTATATACACAATGTATCATAATATCACCAATCACAGTGTATACAATGTATCATAATATTACTGATCTGTGTGTATAATACAAAGAACAACAAGAACAGAACTATTTACAAACACAGAAAGTGTCACTATGACATCAGAAGTTTCAGCAGAATGTGGACAATGTAATCAGTTCCATCCAAACTCACATAGTGACCCCTCCACCCAGAACTCTGCTATGCCCAGACTGCCCACCTGGGGGAGGAAATTCCAGCCGGGTGAGTCACCCCATTCTGGGCACACATGTCCTGCAATCACCACAATACAGGGTAAGGACAGAATCACAGGCACATGGCAGGAGGGCCCCCACCGATACACCCCACACCCCACATCTGTCACCCCAATACACAGGATGACAGTCACTACCAACAGCCCTGATCTGCCCCACAAACTACCCTCTGATCTGCCCCTCTACTCCAAGATCTGACCCTCTCCATTAGGATCTACTCATTTACCCTCTGATCTCCCCCAGGATCTACCCCTCTACTCTCTCTTCTGTGCCCCTGCCCTATTCCTTTACCCTCTGATCTGCCCCTCTGCCCTATTATCTGCCCCTCTGCTATCTGATCTGTCCCTCTGCCATCTGATCTACCCCTCTCATCTGCCCCTCTGCCCTATTATCTACCCCTCTGCCATCTGATCTGTCCCTTTGCCATATAATCTACCCCTCTCATCTGTCCCTTTGCCCTCTCTTCTGCCCCAATGCAATCTGATCTACCCCTTTACAATCTCATCTACACTTCTGCCCACTCTTCTACCCCTCTAATCTGCCCCTCTACCCAACTCATCTGCCCCTCTGCCATCTGATCTGTCCCTTTGCCATATAATCTACAGCTCTCATCTGGCCCTCTGCCATCTGTTCTACCCCTCTGCCCTCTCTTCTGCCCCAATGCAATCTGATCTACCCCTTTACACTCTCATCTACACCTCTGCCCACTCCTCTACCCTCTCATCTGCCCCTCTGCCCTCTCATCTGCCCCTCTCCATCTCTTCTACCCCTCTACCCTCTCATCTGCCCCTCTGCCATCTGAGCTTCCCCTCTGCCATCTCATCTGCCCCCTCATCTGCCCCTCTGTCCTCTCATCTGCCCCTCTACCCCTCTCATCTGCCCCTCTACCATCTGAGCTACCCCTCTGCCATCTCTTCTACCCCTCTGCCCACTCATCTGTCCCTCTGCCATATCATCTACCCCTCTACCCTCTCCTCTGTCCCTCTACAATCTGATCTACCCCATTACACTCTCATCTGCCATCGAATCTTCCAATTATCTGCCCCTCTGCCCTCTTCTGTTCCTCCCCTCCCCCCGGATCTCTCACCGTCAGTGGCGGACATCTCTATGAGGGTTTCATCCTCTTTCTTCCCGGAGCGGATCATTGTCCCGGCTGTCCCCGCACACCGCCCCGGAGAGGGCAGCCAGGAGCCCGGAGATCACCGACCGACTGACTGCAGGAGGAGAAGGAGGAGCACCCCGCCTCACCTCCCCTCCTCCATTCTCCTCCTCCCTCCCCCTCCCCCATCACCACCAACACCCCCCTCCTCCTCCCAGACAGAGTGATCTGCTCTGCGGGTCGGGTGATCGGAGGATCGCTCTGTGTGTGATCTTCCATCATTGTACAGGGAGAGATACAATGTATCAATAATACTAATAGTCCGTATATATAATATAATGTACCCCCCCCTCCACCAGCACAGACCGCAGCATTGTACCCCATGTGTATAATACAGATACAATGTATCATTATTATTATTATATCAGTATGGCATGCTTCTCACTGAGTATACACTGAGACTGAGCAAAGACTGGGCATACTGTACACTGGGCATACTGTAGACTGGGCATACTGTACACTGGGCATACTGTACACTGGGCATACTGTACACTGGGCATACTGGGCATGGGCTGGGCATACTGTACACTGGGCATGGACTGGGCATACTGTACACTGGGCATGGACTGGGCATACCGTAGTCTGCACATAGACTGGGCATGGACTGGGCATACTGTAGACTGGGCATTCTGTAGACTGGGCATACTGTAGACTGGGCATACTGTAGTCTGCACATAGACTGGGCATACTGTAGACTGGGCATACTGTAGTGTGCACATAGACTGGGCATACTGTAGACTGGGCATACTGTAGACTGGGCATTCTGTAGACTGGGCATACTGTAGACTGGGCATACTGTAGTCTGCACATAGACTGGGCATACTGTAGACTGGGCATACTGTAGACTGGGCATTCTGTAGACTGGGCATACTGTAGACTGGGCATACTGTAGTCTGCACATAGACTGGGCATAATGTAGACTGGGTATACTGTAGATTAGGCACAGACTGAGCATACTGTAGACTGGGTATACTGTAGATTAGGCATAGACTGGGCATACTGTACACTGGGCATAGACTAAGCATACAGTAGACTGGGTATACTGTAGATTAGGCATAGACTGGGCATACTGTAGACTAGGCATAGACTGGGCATACTGTATACTGGGCATACTGTAGACTGAGCATAGACTGGGCATACTGTAGACTGGGCATAGACTGAGAATACTGTAGACTGGGCATAGACTGAGATAAGACTGGGCATACGGTAGTTTGACCATAGACTGGGCATACTGTAGACTGGGTATACTGTAGATTGGGCACAGACTGAGCATACAGTAGACTGGGTATACTGTAGATTGAGCAAAGACTGAACATAGACTTGACATGTGGCACAGTGGCTGCATTTGACGGGCACAGTGGCTGGCTGCTTTTAAAGGCACAGTAGCTGCATTTGATGGGCACAGTGGCTGGCTGCTTTTGATGAGCACAGTGGCTGCTCTTGATGGTACAGTGGCTGCTCTTGATGGCACAGTGGCTGCATTTGATGGGGACAGTGGCTGCGTTTGATGGGCACAGTGGCTGCTCTTGATGGCACAGTGGCTGCTTTTGATGGAACAGTGGCTGCATTTGATGGCACAGTAGCATGGGCACTGTACAGCGGCTGCAATTTATGTTTTTTTTTTTCAGTTTGTTTGCGCCCCCCCCAAAAAATGTTGAGCACCAGCCGCCACTGGACCACAGTGTACCTTCAGAGGTCTAGTGGAGTCCATACCTCCATGGGTCTGGCCGGTTTTGATGGCAAAAGGAGGACCTACTGAATGTTCGGTGGGCGGTCATAATGTTATGACTGATCAGTATACATAATCCTGTATCGTACCCTCCCTTCCTGCTGAGCAGACACCGGGGCACTTTAGTATGATGTAGGATAAAATAGACACAATGTATCATTAATAATATAACACAATGTGTAGCTCTGTTATAGACTCCCTTCCCACTGAGCATACACTGAGCCCTGTACTACTGTCACTGGTTAGTAATATGTGGCTTAGTGGTTGGCACTCCTGCCTTGCAGCACTGGGGTCCTCAGTTCAAATTCTGGCCAGGACATTGCATGGAGTTTGCATGTTCTCCCTGTACCTGCGTTAGGTTCCTCCGGGTACTCCGGTTTCCTCCAACACTTCAAATACATACTGGTAGGTTAATTGGCTCCTATCTAGATTGGCCCTGGCAGTACTGAGACAGACTCCTCCACTGTTAATACATGCCATAGGGGCATGTAATCCCTTGTTTTTTTTTTTTTTTACCTTAAAGCATTCTTTGCACAGGGTCCTGGCTCTTGATTGGATAGATTAACAGCAGCGCAGCCATTGGCTCCCGCTGCTGTCAATCAAATCCAATGACGCGGGCGCCGGTGGGCGAGGTCGAGTCTGGCATTCGTGTCTATGGATGCCATATGCTGGACTCGGGACAAGGTAACCCCCCGGGAGAGCACTTCTCCTAGGGGTTATCTGATGCGGGGAGGAGCCGTGAGAGCCACCTGGGGACCCCAGAAGAGGAGGTCCGGGGCCACTCTGTGCAAAATGAGCTGAACAGTGGAGGTAAGTATGACATGTTTGTTATTTTAAATACAAAAACAAAACACAGGCTTACAATCACTTTGGCCACATGCAGAAGTTTGCAGAGGTGAGTATGAGTGTAGGCAGGTACAGTTAGCTACTTGGCCACTAGGTGGCTCTATATGAGAATAGAGTCTTGTTACAGCAGAGAGCAGTGGCGGTGCATCCATATTGGCGCCCCGGGCGCCACCCCCTCTCTCCAGCCAACTTCTTTATGACCAATGGATAGATTCATGCATAGCGTCACCCGCTGCCCCACTGAGACACGGTAAGTGCCACGCAGATGGCGAGCGGGTGGGGGGGGACACTAGTGGCATTTGATGGGCACAGTGGCTGCGTTTGATGGGCACAGTGGCAGCTTTTGCTGAGCACAGTGGCAGCTTTTGAAGGGCACAGTGGCAGCGTTTGATGGGCACAGTGGCTGCGTTTGATGGCACAGTGGCAGCGTTTGATGGACACAGTGGCAGCTTTTGAAGGGCACAGTGGCTGCGTTTGATGGCACAGTGGATGCGTTTGATGGGCACAGTGGCAGCTTTTGATGGCAAAGTGGCTGCGTTTGTTGGGCACAGTGGCAGCGTTTGTCGGGCACAGTGGCAGCGTTTGATAACACAGTGGCTGCAATTGATGGCACAGTGACTGTGTTTGATAACACAGTGGCTGCGTTTGATGGGCACAGTGGCTGTGTTTGACTGGCAGAGAGTCTCATCAGGTGCTAGGCCCCTTTTTAGGTAGGGCCCTCCTACAGTGATGTCATCGGTGAGTCGGCACCCATATATAAGTTAGGTAGGGAGGAGCCCGAACATACTTGGGGGGCAAACACCCCACCCCTATGTAGATGTAACCAGAACATGTGGGCTCTGGACGAGGCAGGAGGAGGCGCCGACCAGCAATCTGACGAATATAATATATACAATAATATACAGAAGTCTCTTCTACCTCCTTAAACGCCCTACTATTAGAAGAATATATAGACACAGTATACATAGGAGTATATATATAGTGCCATCCCCTCCCCCCCACTGAGCACACACGGGGGCCCCACTCCTGTATTATATGCTGGAGGGATAAAGTCATCCGCCCTAAAAACACACAACACACAGCACACAACACCGCACACCGCACACCGCACACAGCACACCACACACAGCACACCTCACACCGCACACAGCACACCACACACAGCACCGCACACAACACACAACACCGCACACAACACCGCACACCGCACACCGCACACAACACACCGCACACAACACATAACACCGCACACAACACCACACACCGCACACCGCACACAACACACCGCACACAACACACCACACACAACACCGCACACAACACACCACACACAACACCGCACACAACACCGCACACAACACCACACACCGCACACCGCACACCGCACACTGCACACCGCACACCGCACACAACACTGCACACTGCACACCACACACTGCACACCACACACTGCACACCACACACTGCACACCACACACTGCACACCACACACTGCACACCACACACTGCACACCACACACCGCACACCACACACCGCACACCACACACCGCACACCACACACCGCACACCACACACCGCACACCACACACTGCACAACGCACACAGCACACAGCACTGTTATCAATAGAAATAAGAATGTATCGGGAATATTAGGACTGCCTGTATAAAATGCTGATCAATCACCTCCACTGAGCCCATCCCCCGCAGCAGTGTACCTCTAAGATATATTACAGAAGTCTGTGTATAATTGTGTCTCTCCCCTCCCCCTCCCACTGAGCATACATTAGGGACGCGCCATTTCCGAGCTGTATCACAATGTACTAAGATAATGCACCAGTATAAACACTATATTGTCAAAAGTATTGGGACGCCTGCCTTTACACGCACATGAACTTTAATGGCCTCCCAGTCTTATTCCGTAGAGTTCAGTATTGAGTTGGCCCCGCCCTTTGCAGCTATAACAGCTTCACCTCTCCTGTGAAGACCGTCCACAAGGTTTAGGAGGGTGTCTATGGGAAGGTTTGACCATTCTTCCAGAAGAGCATTTGTGAGGTCAGGCACTGATGTTGGATGAGAAGTCCTGGCTCGCAGTCTCCGCTCTAATTCACCCCAAAGGTGTTCTATCGGGTTGAGGTCAGGACTCTGTGCAGGCCAGTCAAGTTCCTCCACTTCAAACTCGCTCATCCATGTCTTTATGGACCTTGCTTTGTACACTGGTCCTGATCATTTGGTGGGGGGAGGGGGGATTATGGGGGGGGTTGTTTTTCAGGGGTTGGCCCCTTAGTTCCAGTGAAGGGAACTCTTAAGGCTTCAGCATACCAAGACATTTTGGACAGTTTCATGCTCTCCATGAATCTGACGTACCCCAACCGCGGCGAGGTGCGATGGAAGTGGGGACAAGGTACATGTCAAAAACAGGTCACCTTCACTGAGCCCATCCACCGCAGCATAAAAAAAGGGCCAAATGTGGCACCGGACAGGGGGGAGGAGACAGATAAGTGAAAGCCCCCCCCCTTTCTTACCTGTGTCCAATCTGATTCTTCCACTGCTGACCATCAAATCCGGTGACACTAGAGTCGGTGGGGGGGGGTGGAGCCAAGTCACGCTGTCTGTGTCAAAGGATGCAGCAGCGGGACTTGGGAGCGAGCCTGCATGGGTGCCCCCCCGCGGAAAGCCGCTTTCCATGCAGGCTCGCTCCCAAGTCCCGCTCTGCGTCCATTGAAACAGACAGAGTGACTCGGCCCCACCCCTATGAAGAGGAGGAGCCTGGAGCGCTGGCGGGGGGACACCAGAAGAAGACGATCTGGGCTGCTGTGTGCAAAACCATTACACAGAGCAGGTGAGGCGACTTCTGAGGCCACTTGCATTGAAATCTATGGGTACAAGTCGCCTAGAAGTCGGATTGAAGTACAGGAACCTTTTCTGAAGTCGGAGCGACTGCCGTAGTGTTCATTAAGACGGCTCCATTCACTTATATTGATTTTCTCATGCAGTGCAGCTTGAGGCAACTTGGGATGACTTGAGGTGACTTGAGGTGACTAGAGGCGACTTGGGGCGACTTAAGGTGACTAGGGGCGACTTGAGGAAACTTGGGGGCGACTTGGGAGGACTTGAGGTGACTTGAGGTGACTAGGGGCGATTTGGGGCGACTTGAGGTGACTAGGGGCGACGTGGGACGACTTGGGAGGACTTGAGGTGACTTGAGGTGACTTGAGGTGACTAGGGGCGACTTGGGGCAACTTGGGGGCGACTTGGGAGGACTTGAGGTGACTTGAGGTGACTAGGGGTGACTTGGGGCGACTTGGGACGACTTGAGGTGACTTGGGGCGACTTGGGACGACTTGAGGTGACTAGGGGCGACTTGGGACGACTTGAGGTGACTTGAGGTGACTAGGGGCGACTTGAAGACGGATCCAAAGTCGTCCCTGTGTGAATGGGCTCTAGTATAACATGTTTGTTATTTTAATACAAAAATAAATAAGCTTTACAACCACTTTAATTGACACCTGGAAGCTGATTGGTTGCTATGCAGAAGTGAGCCTGATGTTGTACGCTCCGGTTTTAGTAACCCCCCCCTCCCCCCCATTGTATATATGAACAATAGTATTAGAGAAGACAAATCATTCTATTGTGTCCACCAATCCGACTGAGAATCCAGTTCTAGAGCCTTCAGTGTATAAACACCCGAAAAATACAAAAATCTAATATGTATTGTATACACGCGTTTCAGGATTGTCAGATCTTCTTAATGCAAACTTACTTTATAGTATTATATTATAGTATTATATTATAGTATTATATTATAGTATTATATTATATTTCTACATTATAGTATTGGCTTGGGACTTTTAAAGGGGTTGTAAAGGTACAATTTTATTTTTCCTAAATATCTTCCTTTCCCTTAGTGCAGTCCTCCTTCACTTACCTCATCCTTCCATTTTGCTTTTCAATGTCCTTATTTCTTCTGAGAAATCCTCACTTCCTGTTCTTCTGTCTGTAACTCCACACAGTAATGCGAGGCTTTCTCCCTGGTGTGGACTGCACTAAGGGAAAGGAAGAGATTTAGGAAAATAAAATTGTACCTTTACAACCCCTTTAAATCTTTGCCATAGAAACAAGGGGCCAGATTCACAGAACAAATACGCCGGAGTATCTGCTGATACTTCGGCGTACTTTCAAATTTGCCGCGTTGTATCTTTATTTGTAATTCACAAACAAGATACGACGGCTTTTGGCTTCGATCCGACAGGCGTACGCCTTCGGATCTTAGGTGTAATACTTCAGCGCCCGCTGTGTGGAGTTTGCGTCGTTTTCCGTGTCGGGTATGCTAATTAGCTGTTTACGGCGATCCACGAAGGTATGCGCGTTCGTCGCATTCTCTTACATCGTCGCTAGTCGGCTTTTCCCGTCGTAAAGTTGCGACTGCTATTTAGGTGGTGTAAAAATAGACAGGCCATGTTAAAGTATGGCCGTCGTTCCCGCGTCGAATTTAACATTTTTTTGCGTAAGACGTCCGGGAATAGAAAAGGACGTAACGCACGTCGCCGTTCAAAAAATTACGTCGTGAGACATCATTTCGCGCAAAGCACGGCGGGAAATTTCAAAACGGAGCATGCGCAGTACGTTCGGCACGGGAACGCGCCTAATTTAAATGATACACGCCCCATTTGAATTAGGCGGGCTTGCGCCGGACGGCTTTACGCTACGCTGCCGCAAGTTTACAGGCAAGTGCTTTGTGAATCAAGCACTTGCGCTGAAAACTTGCGGCGGTGTAACGTAAATGACATACGTTACGCCGCCGCAAATGTATGTGAATCTGGCCCAATCTAACTAAAAAAAACAAAAAAAAAAACAAATAATTCTCCCATTTTGATTGATGAAAATTGCATGCGGCGAAACCCACATCCAATTCGCATAGGTGTGAACCCAGCCTTAATTTTTACAGCAATTTACGGGTTAAAGCAGATGGGGGAGGAGCTTCTGTCAAATGCAAGTCTAGCGGCAGAGAGGCACAACCATTAATGGAAAGCAATCCAGAAGGTATAACTTTGGACCAGGTTCAGTTGGAATGCTCTGAGCTCAGATTAAACACTACGAATGAGGCCAGGTGTGGAGCTGCAAGGTGAGCGCAATGTAGAAGGTGAAAGGATGGACAGCCACACCTCCAAAAATTTTTTTAAGGTTGTCTTTATTTTTAAAAAACAGTGGATGGAAAATGCACTACAAATAACAGCAAAGGGTGGGAGACAGCCTACGCGTTTCGCACTGCGATCGGTGCTTAGTCATGGCTAAGCGCCTTGATCTGCTGAGTAGCATCCAGAAGTTGTCAAAGATGAGTATGGAGGTCCAGCAAATCATCCTAGGCTCTCCAGGAGAAGAGGGGGGGACTAGCTCCCCATGATCTGCCTACAGAGGGCATCCTCAGGTATATCTTTGGTTTCAGAGGCGGCTCTTTAATTAGGCAAATTAGGCGGTCGCCTAAGGCCTCACACTCACAGGGGCCTCGTGGCTGCCTAACTTACCCAATGCATTACCCCAGTTTTGAGGGACAGGGGACCTTAACGCTGATGTGCTCAGGCAGCGTTAAGAGCCGCCAGCCTCCATAACAAGCCGTGAATATCGGTGATACCACCCCCTTGTGACATCAATGACCCAGCATGCCCTCAGTCAATGACATCACAAGGGGGCGGGTTCACCAGGCGACATCACCCGGTGGCCCCCGCCCCTTAGTTATTAAAGAGCAGGATCTGGGGGCCACCTTGTTAAAGGGGGCTTCCAGATTCCGATAAGCCCCCTGCCGGCAGACCCCTGCAACCACCAGAGATCGAAGATTTGCAGTCCAGGGACCTCGCCTGTGGAATGCACTACCAACCACCATCCGACTGGAGTCGGACCACTTGGCCTTCAGGAGAAAGATTAAAACCCATCTCTTCTGAGGTCAAGGGGTTCCTTCCTTACCCATGAAATGGATACAGCGCCCAGAGGCGATTCAGTTCACATGTGTTGCGCTTTACAAGTCTCTCTCTCTCTCTCTCTCTCTCTCTCTCTCACCACCGGCCAGGGTTGTCGGGAAGAGGCTCTTGTCCTTGAATTATTTTTCCCAACATGGACGTGAGTGGGGGCCCATGTCAAGTTTTGCCTAAGGCCTCACAAAGCCTAGAGCCGCCTCTGTTTGGTTTGTATTCCTCAGCCATTCATTACCTCTTTTTTCTGGTTAGGATGAAAAAGGGTTTTTAGGTCTTTGTTGTGTCTGATTTTGCCATTGGGGTGCCCCCTCCCCCACTTCCTGCCCTATTGGAACGGCAGGAAAATAGTAGAGAAATTGCCACCTTTGGTAAGGTCACTGGGAAGGGTGTCCCCGTCAGAAGGTTACTGCTCACCTCCTGCTGTCGTTTGGGACAGGAAATGAGGGCAAATCTCCACAAGGGGGACACAGACAGGGCAATATATCCAACAAGGGGGACACAGACAGGGCTATATATACTATAAGGGCTGCATCAACCCCCCACTTCATCTATAACTCTTGTGATATTAGTAATGACATCTCCATCCCATGAGATGTACATCACGGTAGGTTTGGGTTCCTTTAGGCCTCACCGTGACTTGCCAAGATCTGCCGCCTCAGATCCTCAGTCCATTCAATAAATGCTCTGCGATGGATTTCTAGAGCACTTCACCCCTCCGGGAGGAGAACTCAGTAATTAAGCAGCAAAATGTTTCTGGGAATTAAAAAAAAAAAATGTTGGCACTTCTATTACTTCTATTTAATTGTCCTCAGAAGAGGGAACTTCCTTGTAGAATGGAGTCCTGGCCCTCGCTGTGATTGGCTGAGCTTTCCACGTATAGAAGTGCTCTATACATCTCCCTACATACACACAATGGGGTAGATTCAGGTAGCTACGCTATAATTTACGGCGGCGCAGCGTAGTGTATTTACGCTACGCCTCCGCAACTTACAGGAGCAAGTGCAGTATTCACAAAGCACTTGCTCCGTAAGTCGCGGCGGCGTAGCGTAAATGGGACCGGCGTAAGCGCGCGTAATTCAAATGGGGAAGGGGGGGCGTGTTTTATGGTAATATGTGATGACCTGACGTGATTGACGTGATTTACGAACGGCGCATGCGCCGTCCGTGTACATATCCCAGTGTGCATTGCTTCCAAGTACGGCGTAACGACGTATTGGTTTCGACGCGAACATAAATTACGTCCAGCCCTATTCGCGAACGACTTACGCAAACGACGTAAATAATTCAAATTTCGAAGCGGGAACGACGTCCATACTTAACATTGGCTGCGCCTCCTAATAGCAGGAGCAGCCTTTCGCCGAAAAAGCCTTAACGCAAACGACGTAAAAAACGAACGCTGGGCGCACGTACGTTTGTGAATCGGCGTATCTAGGAAATTAGCATATTGTACGCCGACAACAACGGAAGCGCCCCTAGCGGCCAAAGTTATATTGCACACAATTCTACGCCGCCGCAATCAAGTTACGTCGGTGGAGGAAGCCTATTTTTTCAGCGTAACTGCTTTTGAGAATCGGCGTAACGCTACGCGGGCGCGGAATTCAAATTACGGCGGCGTATCTGGAGATACGCCGCCGCAAAAGGTATGTGAATCTACCCCAATGGGTTCCTCATCCAGTCCCATTAATGCTTTGTCAGTCTTCTACTTATCAGGGAGGCAGCAGATCCCCCCCCCCCAGCGGTGACAAGTCACTTCCTCTGCGAACTGGAGCAAAGTTCTTCCACATTCACTATCTGTTCCTCTCATATCTGTCAGATAGTAGAAATGCTACACAAGGGAATTCCACTCTTCACATTATTCTATTTTATGAGAGGGCACTGGGCAGCAGGTTGTCCAGGTCCGGTGTGATCCTTATGTGGATTTGTCGTGTTTTGTTACATATTGTAGAGGGTCGATCCCAATCAGTTGTGGGTGGAGGGAGCAGAAGCATCACAGATATTGAAAAAATGAAAAATTTTGCCTTACATTTAACTTCCATCTCCTAAATGTCGCTTTCCTCCTTTCATTTAGACTCTCCTTCCTCCTCCACCCATTCATTCATTCCACCCCTTATTCTCCTCTCCTTCCTTCCCCTTCTTTTCTGTATTCCCTTCCCTTCCATCCCACTTTGCACGTCTCTTCACCTCCCCCCATTCCTCTCTTCTTCTCTTCCCTTTTTTCCTTTCTTCTCTTTTATTATCTGGATCTCCCCTTCCCTTCTTTTACCTCTCATGTATGTGTCTCTTTCCTTCCTTTCTTCCTCCCTTCCTTCTCCTAGCCTCTTCCATCCCCCTTTTTTTCCTTTCCCTTCCTCTCCTCTTCTCTCATCTTCTCTTCATATCCACTTGCCTTCTTTATGTTCTTCTCTTTTTGTCCTACTTCTCCTCTCATGTCTCAGTCTCCTCTTCACTTCTCTTCTTTCTCCTCTCCCTCTCATTCATTCTCCTCTCCTCTTCCTTTGCTTTCTCTACTCTTCTTTTCCTCTCCTTTCCTGATCCTCTTCCTTTCTTCTCCTCGCATTTTCCTTTTTTTCTCTCTTCTTTCACTCCCACTCCTCTTTTCTTCCTCTGCCTTTCTTTTCTTGTCCTCTTCCTCCTTTTCCTCTTCCTCTACCTTTCTGCTTCTCTTCCTTTCCTTTCTTCTCTCCATTTCCTTTTATTTCCTTTCTTTTCATCGCCTCTTCCTTTACCTTATTCTCCTCCTTAATTCCTTTTCTTTTCTTCTTCTCCTCCTCTTCATTTCACTTCCTTTCCTTTCTTCTCCTCTTCCTATCCTTTTTATATTTCCCCTTTTTCTTCTCATCTTCCTCATCCTTTTCTTTCTTCTCCACTCCTCTTCCTTTCCTTTCTTCTCCTCTCCTCTTCCTTTCTTCTTCTCTTAATTTCCTCTTACTTTGTTTTTCTCATCAACTTCCTATCTTCTTCTCTTCCTCTTCCTTTTCTCCTAACCTCCCTCTTCCTTTCTTCTCCTCTTCCTCTTTTTGTACCTTTCCTTTCTTATCCTCTGCCTTCCTTCTCATCTACTCTTCCCGTTGTCTTCTCTTCCTTGCTTTTCATCTCTCTTTCCTCTTCATTTCCTTTCTTCTCCTCTTTGTTTCCTTTCTGCTACTCTTCCTCTTCCTTTCCTGTCTTCCCTTTCTGTTCCTCTTCCTTTCTCCTCCTCTCTTCTTTCTTTTCTTTTATTTCCCTTTTTCTCTTCTCCTCTTCCTTTCTTCTCCTCTCCTCTTCCTCTCTTCTTCCTTTCATTGCCTTTCTTCTCCTCTCCTCTTCCTTTCTTTTCTTATTTTTTTCTCTCTTTTTCCTTTCATTTTCTTCTCCTCTTTCTATCTTCTTCTCTTCCTCTTCTTTTAATTTCTTTTCCTCTTCCTTTCTCATAACCTTCCTATTCCTTTCTTCTCCTTTATTTTCCCCTTCCTCTTCATATCCTTTCTTCTCCTCTTCCTCTTTCTTTTTTTTCTCCTTATCCTCTACCTTCTCCTCTTCCTTTCTGCTCCTCTTCCTCTTATTTATTTTCTTCCTTCTCCTCTTCCTATTTTCCTTTAATCTCCTCTCCCTTTCTTTTCATTTGGTCTTCCTCTTCATTTCCTGTCTTCTCTTCTTCATTTCCTTTCTTCTCTTAGTTTCCTTTCTTCTTTTCGTCATTTCCTTTTTTCTCCTCTTCCTTTTTTCTCCTTATCTTCTACCCTCTTCTCTTCCTTTCTTCTCCTCTTCCTCTTCTTATTTTTTTCTACCTTCTCCTCTTCCATTCACCTCCTCTTCCTTCCCTTTAATCTCCTCTTCCATTCATCCCCTCTTCCTTTCCTTTAATCTCCTCTTCCTTTCTTTTTATTTTGTCTTCCTCTTCATTTCCTTTCTTCTTTTCTTCATTTCCTTTCTTCTTTTCTTCATTTCCTTTCTTCTTTTCTTCATTTCCTTTCTTCCCTTCATTTCTTTTCTTCTCTTCTTCATTTCCTTTCTTCTCTTCATTTCCTTTCTTCTCCTCTTCCCCTCCTTTCCTTTCTTCTCCTCTTCCTTTTTTCTCCTTATCTTCTACCCTCTTCTCTTCCTTTCTTCTCCTCTTCCTCTTCTTATTTATATTCTACCTTCTCCTCTTCCTCTTCCATTCATCTCCTCTTCCTCTTCCATTCATCTCCTCTTCCTCTTCCTTTCCTTTAATCTCCTCTTCCTTTCTTTTCATTTTGTCTTCCTCTTCATTTCCTTTCTTCTCTTCTTCATTTCCTTTCCATAACCCCAATCGCATTCTGCGATCCACCAATCAAACCTCCTCCAGATACCCAAAGCCAGATACAAGTCCAAAGGAGATCGAAGATTTGCAGTCCAGGGACCTCGCCTGTGGAATGCATTACCAACCACCACTTGGCCTTCAGGAGAAAGATTAAAACCCATCTCTTCTGAGGTCAAGGGGTTCCTTACCCATGAAATGGATACAGCGCCCAGAGGCGATTCAGTTCGCATGTGTTGCGCTTTACAAGTCTCTCACTCACTCACTCATTCTCTTCTTCATTTCCTTTCTTTTAAAAATATTTTTTTCTCTTTTCTTAAAGTGTATTTTGTGCGTGTACTCGTGAGAGGAGCCGGACTGCAGGAGTTTGGCGGAGGCCTGCCTACTCCCGAGGCAATCTGCCACCTTTCTCCATGCCCCGGGTGGCAATGGTGGGTGTGTGAGGGGGTCCTCCCACACAGCCCGCCCTACTTGCTCCGCTTTGAAGCCCAACGGGGCAGAGGGACTCCCTATAAGGGAGTGAGAGGATCTAGACCGCGTGGTCAAAGTGCGTGCATGTTAACCCAATTTCGAGTGCGTGTAAGTGTGGTGGTTTTTGTGGGAGGGGGGTGGGCGTACTAAGCGCAGGCTTACCTCGCATGGCACACCCACCGGGAGCCGGGCTTGTCAGTGCAGTGCCAATCCTGTTGAGCCACCGCAGCTCCCTCTTCTTTCCTTTCTTCTCCTCTTCCCCTCCTTTCCTTTCTTCTCCTCTTCCCTTACTTTCCTTTATTCTTCTCTTCCTCTCCTCTTCCATTTCCTTCCTCTCCTCTTCCATTTCCTATTCCCTTCTCATTCAGTTCCCTTAAATAATACAAATGTTCACAAATATTAGGATCTCAGTCCAGAATGACATTGGATCTGTGGTATGTGGCCAGTTTAGATGTGAGTAGAATTTCTCACTTTTTTATACCACCACCGCACACGTAGTGGTTTTGCAGACTGAGATCTGTGACCTTCCTGTTGCAGGGCGCGTAGTCCTGGAGGAGGGGGAGGGGGGCATTTTTTGATTAATATCATTTTTATTTAAAAAGAGCCAAATAAAAACACCAATTTGACTGGCAGATCAGGACCGGTGAACATGATAGGTTGGAGTAGATTGGGTGGAAGGGAAATCGCATGTTGGCAGGTTGACACAAGGATGGATGAAGCCGATTCTCGAGTGATTGGCGGACCTCGCCCAGGGAACCCACAGAACACACACCGATGTATCTGGCTGTCTGTTGGTGATTTACAGGATCTATATTTATCTGGAGTCGCAGTCAGTAGATCACACGCCGCTTGTAGCGTGTCATTTCCAATGTACACTCCCACCACAACAAAGGCGAACAACCCGGGACAACCGCGCCACCGACTCTACAAGCGGCAATTTGAAATCTTTTCTTATCCATCGGGGCAGTTCAGACCTTTAATCGTCTGAGTTGAGGTCACGAGACGTTACGACCACAAGTAAACCAAATTAGAAAAATGTGCCTCCAAGAAGAAGCCTCAATGACGGGGCCTCTCCCTGCCACATGTTGTGGTCTCGGCAGCCATACATTAAAGGGGAATGCGGCCCCCCCGGAGTATTTTTAACTTGAAGAAATAAACCTCGATTTAGACTTGTAGTAAAGATTATTTTTTGCTAGGGCGGTGTAATGTGAGGAGTCCGGGAAGTCCAGTTTAAAGGAGGTTCAGAAAACCCTCAGCAGATTCTGTGAACCCAACCCCCGAAGGCAGTGCCATCTTAAGAGCATTATAGGCCCCCCGGGCAATACAGTGCACCAGGGCCCAGTCTACACAATCACGCAGAAGAATAAAAATGCAAATTATCAATAAGGCGATATTTATTGGTACTTCCAACAGCTTTGGACCCCCTGCCTTTTTACACAGTCACCGCCCCCCCCCCCTTGGACCCCCTGCCTTTTTACACACTCACGCCTCCTCCCAGCTTTGGACCCCCTGCCTTGTTACACAGCCACCCCCCCCCCTGGACCCCCTGCCTTTTTACACAGTCACCCCCCCTCCCACCCTTCCTTGGACCCCCTGCCTTTTTACACAGTCACCGCCCCCCCTTGGACCCCCTGCCTTTTTACACAGTCACCCCCCCTGGACCCCCTGCCTTTTTACACAGTCACCGCCCCCCTGGACCCCCTGCCTTTTTACACAGTCACCCCCCCTCCCAGCTTTGGACCCCCTGCCTTTTTACACAGCCACCCCCCCTTGGACCCCCTGCCTTTTTACACAGTCACCGCCCCCCCTTGGACCCCCTGCCTTTTTACACAGTCACCACCCCCCCTTGGACCCCCTGTCTTTTTACACAGTCACCGCCCCCCCTGGACCCCCTGCCTTTTTACACAGTCACCCCCCCTCCCAGCTTTGGACCCCCTGCCTTTTTACAAAGTCCCCCCCTCACAGCTTTGGACCCCCTGCCTTTTTACACAGTCACCCCCCTCCCTCCCAGGTGCAGGGCAGAAAGGATCCAGTACAACTGTCACGTACCGGGTGCTGGAGGCCAATGGAGAGAGCTTTCCTTTGCAGCTAAGATCCAGACCCCCCTGAGGGTGAAAGAGAAGGGGTCAGGCCCAAAGTAGCACAGGTCGCCTGCTGGACTGTGTGCAGGAAGCTTCAGAGTATCGCTGGTTTGCTGGAGTGGAGTGAGCAGACAGGTGGCGCCCGTGAGAGGTTGCAGGTCTAGGATAGTGCCAAGATTGGAGCGTGGTTGGAGGAACCTGAGGTCAGGAGACGGGTGGGTATCAGAGCAGACGTGGTCAGGTGGATAGGCGAGGTGAAACACAGGAAGCTGGGAGGCGACAAGTCAAGGACAAGCCGGGTTGGTAACAGGAAACACAGGAACAGGATTATCAAGGAGATAATACACTGGAGGAGCCAGAGATCAACCAGCAACTGTAATCACTGACAGGCATCCTTATAAAGGCCTATTGGCGCCAAAACTAGGCTGGGGGCGTGCATGTCTGAGCGCTTGCGCAGTCCTGTGCGCGCACCTGTTCGCCAGTGCGCATGGGTATGCGCCGTTGCATATTATTTATGCACCAATGAGAATTCCTGCGACCATGTAAAGTACTGGCAGAGCTGCCAGGTCCTCAAGCACTTCTATTGCTGTTGATGCGCTGACAACAACACAGCGGCTCCTTCAAGGCTGGGCACTACAATAATGAAAATGATACTTCTATACGATCCCATTATGAGTGAGAAACTTATATAGCGCAACACATGCAAACTGAATCGCCTCTGGGCGCTTTGGTATCCATTCCCTGGTCCCTCAGAAGAGATGGGTCTCGATCTTTCTCCTGAAGGCCAGGTGGTTTACCTCCAGCCGGATGGTGGTTGGTGGTATTCCCGTGGTGCAAAGAATCCTTTTGGCA
The DNA here is from genome assembly GCF_905171775.1 of Rana temporaria. NCBI lineage: Eukaryota > Metazoa > Chordata > Amphibia > Anura > Ranidae > Rana > Rana temporaria. Next base: position 3,234,614 of record NC_053499.1, read on the forward strand.
GCTCACTACGCACAAATATACAAACTTCATAAGATTTGCTTGTCACTTCTTCTGATACGGAGAGAAGAGAGGCAGGAATGGGAACATCAGGAGGAGGTGAAAATAGGTTTTTGTAATTTGCAGTCTGGACTTTTGGTAAGAAAGGTGGGAGCTCCAGGCCTGAATTGTGCAAAGAAAGAAGCAGTAACAATTGTTTAATTTGTTATTCAATTTAACCTTTCATCGAGGGCAGCCTAACAATATCAAAGAGTTTCCGGGAGTTGGTGGGGGGTAAATGTACTTTGTACAATGGCCTGTGACTCAATATGCAGTACGAGTTTCAATGGGCCGGACTCTGTTATACAGGTAATCATTTATCGCCATCTAGTGGACAGAAGATAATTGACATCCACTGCAGAACAGCTGCATCAGAGTCTTGCAGATATTTGGAATCTGATCTTCTTATATTAATACCTGTAATGCCTGTCAATCCATGCATTCAGCTGCTGATCATTGATAATACTATGCACTGACACTGTACTAATGACACTGGCTGGGAAGGGGGCAGAGGCATATCTAGTAAAAATGGCGCCTATGGCAAGCACTGAAACTGCGCCCCTGTCAAAACATTTGAAACCCGTCTCTTTAGATAACCTAAAGGGGGTGCCGTTAGAGTCTGAGATGAAAGAGGGAAAGAAAGAAGGATGGAAGGACAGCGGGCCCAGATCCTACACCACAATAGCAATATGTGTATTCCAGGAAGTTTAACCACTTACCGCCCGCCAATGGACAATTGACGTCCGGGAAGTGGTTCTGTAATCCTGACTGGACGTCTATTGACGTCCTGCAGGATTTCATGCCGTCACGCGCCCGTGGGGGCGCGCAGCGCGTCGATCGGTGATGCGGGGTGTCAGTCTGAGTGCCGCCCATGAGTGGTCATCTGTGCCGCCCATGAGTGCTCATCTGTGCCGCCTATGAGTGCCCATCAGTGCCGCCTATGAGTGCCCATCAGTGCCGCCTATGAGTGCCCATCAGTGCCGCATACCAGCGCTACCTATCAGTGTCCAACAGTGCCGCCTCACCGGTGCCCATCAGCGCAAAAAATAAAAATCGCAGAGGTGATCAAATACCACCAAAATAAATCTCTATTTGTGGGAACAAAATGATAAAAATGTCATTTGGGTACAGTGTAGCACGACCGCGCAATTGTCATTCAAAGTGCGACAGCGCTGAAAGCTGAAAATTGGCTTGGGCAGGAAGGTGCGTAAGTGCCTCGTATGGAAGGGGTTAAAGAGGAAGTAAACCCGGATGGCGGCAATATCTCTTGTCATGTGACTGCAGTCAGCTGACACCTGTGAGGGCGGGGCCTTCTGTTCCACAGACCAAGATTGGCTAGGGCACGGTGCGGCCCCTGCTATCTCTGTAGCTGGCTGTTACATCCCTCTCAGCATTCGGTGTGGGCGGCACTGGATGAGCCGGAGCGGTTCATCTTTTAAAGGGGGGGGGGGGGGGGAATATCACAACTCAGTCCAGTCCATCCCTGCCTAGGACAAAAACGTTTTGGGAAAAAAACTACCCAGGACAGCCATAGCCTGGGAATGTTGGCAAGTATACCCTTGGTAAGTGCCTTGCTGCCCAGCCACTCACGAGCGTCCCCTTCAGATGGCGCCCATGGCACTTTCCATATCTGCCATACCCTAGATACGCCACTGGAAGGGGGTAACATCAAGGAAAAAAATCTAAGGGATAACTGTGTGCCTATCAAGTGGAATGTATGGAATGTGTACTTGTGGCTGTTGTTGGGAGAAGAAACAGCCAGACTGCCGCTCTGTGTACGGAGGCCTTGTCGGAAAGTTTCCCTCTGTCTCATTGTATCAGTGCTTCCTTAATACGGCTTTCTGAACCTCTGCACCCCTTGTCACCGCTGAGCCATGTGCAGGGCCAATCCTAGGATCGCAGACGCCTAGGTGCAGAAATATTTCTGGCGCCCCCACGTGAGTGTGGTCATCTTATTAACTCCTCCCCATTACAAATGTTTCTATGGCAACAGGGCTGGGCACAGCCTCCGAGGGAGCTCAGCTTTCGACCATCAGTACCTAGGTGGGCAGGGCGATGGGCGGATCCTCCCTTCGCTTGCTCCTCTCTATGCACTTCTGTGCTGGGCGACAGACAGAGAAAGCTCTCAGCCGCTGCATGTTGCTGCTTGTGACCCCCCCCCAGCCCCCAGTGGGGGGGGGGGCACAAGCGGGGGCAAGGAAAAAAATTGCTCTTACGACCGTTCTCTGAGATCTCAGGATTGAAAATCAACCATAGCAAGTCCAGAGCACTGAATCTATCGCTGCCCGAACGTACTCGGACAGCGCTGGAACAGTCGTTCAGTTTTGGTTGGGAGCCAGTAGCTCTCTCTTATTTAGGAGTCAATGTGACCTCATCTTATGGGACATTGTATAAGGCCAATTACCCAGCTCTTTTTAGACGATTGACTGATGACATGGCTAAGTGGCAGATACACCCTCCATTGTGGTTCGGCAGACTTCACTCTGTTAAAATGAATATACTACCTAGGCTATTATACCTGTTTCGTACATTACCGGTAACATTGAACCACTCTGATCTTAAAAATTTTCAAAGGACACTGCTCAGATATATGTGGGGGAACAAGAGACCCAGGGTTAATAAAAGCACTTTGTATACACCTAAATGTAGAGGTGGACTAGGTCTACCCGACTTACAGAAATATTTTTATGCTGCACAACTGGCACAACTTGCCAGATTCCACTCACAGAAGGCCCCAGCTATCTGGATGATTATGGAGGCATACTCCTGTCGCCCAGGCCTGTTTCACACATACTATGGCTTACGCCTAAAGGGAGGCCACTGATATTGTGCCCTTCTCTGTCCTTCTCGATGGACTTATGGGTCAGGGTTTCCCGCACCCAACACTTAAAATCGCCCCATACTCCCATGGCTCCACTGTTGGAGAATAGAACATTCGCCCCGGGCCTTGTTCCCCGTGCATTTGAGTGGTGGACCAACAAGGGTCTGCTGCGTATAGCCGACTTATATGACAGTAAGGGAATGTTTACGGCACAGGTAATGAAGGATAAATATGCTATGCCTCCTAGAGAGAGTTATCCACTTAAAGACCACAGGTGTTTTTCAGATTTGGTGTTTGCAAGACTAAAACATTTTTTTCTGCTAGAAAATTACTTAAAACCCCCAAACATTATATATTTTTTTTTTCTAACACCCTAGAGAATAAAATGGCGGTCATCGCAATACTTTTTGTCACACCGTATTTGCGCAGCAGTCTTACAAGCGCACTTTTTTTGGAAAAAATTTACTTTTTTGAATTAAAAAATAAGACAACAATAAATTTGGCCCAATTTTTTTATATATTGTGAAAGATAATGTTACGCCGAGTAAAATGATACCCAACATGTCACGCTTTAAAATTGCGCCCGCTCGTGGCATGGCGTCAAACTTTTACCCTTAAAAATCTAGATAGGCGACGTTTAAAAAATTCTATAAGTTGCATTTTTTGAGCTACAGAGTAGCTCTAGGGCTATAATTATTGCTCTCGCTCTAACGATCGCGGCGATACCTCACTTGTGTGATTTGAACACCGTTTTCATATGCGGGCGCTACTTGCGTATGCGTTCGCTTCTGCGCGCGAGCTCGTCAGGACGGGGCGCTTTAAAAAATTTTTTTTTTTGTTTTCTTATTTAATTTTATTGATTTTATTATTTTTTACACTAAAATATAAAAAAAAAAAAAAAATGATCACTTTTATTCCTATTACAAGGAATGTAAACATCCCTTGTAATAGAAAAAAGCATGACAGGTCCTCTTAAATATGAGATCTGGGGTCAAAAAGACCTCAGATCTCATATTTAGGCTTAAATGCAAAAAAAAAAAAAAAAAAGGAAAATTTGTCATTTAAAAAAATGACAGAAAAAAAAATGTCTCTTTAAGAGGCTTGGCGGGGACTGACGTTTTGACGTCACTTCCGCCCAGCAGAGCTATGAGGACGGGTGGGGGCCATCTTGCCCTCACTCAAGTCCTCACACACAAGGCGGCAGCATCGGATCTCCTCCGCCGCTACCGACGGCTCCGGTAAGCGGCGGAGGGCGCGGAAAAGCGGCGGGAGGGGGGGGGCCCCTCTCCCGCCACCGATAACGGCGATCTCGCGGCGAATCCGCCGCGGAGACCGCCGTTATCGTTTACCGGACTGCCCACTGAAAACATGGATATCTCAGTTGTGGCAGCAGCTGCTGCCGTTACTGAGATATCCATGTTTAAAAAGAGGACGTATATATACAGTGGGTGGTCCTTAAGTGGTTAAAGATATACTCAGATTGCACACTATGTACAGACCTTGGCCCGTAAGAGTGACTTGCAATCACTCACACCAATGGAACAGTTGTGTAGACAGTATGATAAGATGAAAGGTCATATATCCTCGGTTTACATGCTGCTGATGGGAGATTCGAGAAAGCTGGCTTATATGACCCAATGGGAAACGGACCTGCAGACAGACCTGGACCTAGCAGAATGGCACTCAATTGCCACAACAGCATCTCGATCTCTCATCAACACCTCCATAATAGAGGCAAATTATAAAGTCCTCTTCCGGTGGAATATGGTGCCTACTAGGCTGGCTGCCTTTGTATCGGGGGCATCCCCCATGTGCTTTAGGGGATGTGGCCAGAGAGGCACAGCCCATCATATTTGGTGGACGTGCTCAAAGGTTAAACGGTTCTGGATTAGGATCTATAACTTTCTCTACTCGCTCACGCAGGTCAATTTGCGGAAAACGGAACAACAAGCGTTACTGGGAAGCAGAGTGGCTGATACTTCAAAATCCACTAGACAACTAATCTCCTTCATAGTTATTTCCGCAAGGATAACAATAGCTAGGAATTGGAAGACCGCAGCCCTCCCATTTGACCAGTTCAAACGTAAACTTACCTGGTTGATGCTAAATGAACGGTTATCAACGTTGTCGCAAGACAAGATGGAGTTGTTTCATAAAGTGTGGGACCCATGGATTTCGTACCTTACTAATGACTCCAACAGGCTCACGCCTTAGTAAATCCCTAGTCAGGCTTACGGGTGCAGGACCGAGACCCCCCCCCCCCCTCCCTCCCTTCCTTTCTCTCAGGTACTCTATTATCTTCTTCTTGACTTTCCTTTGTTTCTTGCCTGTCCATCTATTCTTCTTCTTACCTAATAAACTAATAAGTAATGTTAGAATGGTTTGCTGTTAGCTTAGACCAACAGGCTGTCACGATCGCTACCGTGCCAAACAGACAGCGAGGCATGGTCGTCCCCCAGTTGGCTCTGGGTGGAATTGAACCCAGGGCCTCTCCGTTGCTGGTCCAGGTCTTTGCCTCTGAGCCACTGCTCAGTGATATTCTTCTTGCTGTCCGTCGGAGCCTGGTTCTGAACTCGTGCTACTTTGGACCAATCAGTGGCCTGAGCGGCCTATTTAAGCCAGCCCCTTCCTCCTTGCAAATTGCTGGTTCGTTACAGCTTCTGGATTTACCTTGCTGCTGAAAACCTTGTTTGGATATCTTGTTACCTGACCCTTGGCCTGCTTTTGGATTGTCGCTTTCTGTAACCCTTTGACCCCGGCTTGAACTTGGACTCTCTGATCTCTGTAATCCCTGACCCTCGGCTTTGGACTTTTGGATATTCTGCTTGCTTCAGCCCCTGACCCCGGCTTGTTCCTGGTATTATCTTCTACCTTGTTTCCCGTGGGCACCTTCTGTTTGGACTATTTCCTGTGTGCTTCTGAACAGCCTCCAGTGAGCTTTGGCTATCCAGTTCCCAGTCCACCTTGGATTCCCTCCTGCCACTGGACCCGGTGCCTCTTGGTGCGTCCTTCCTTCTGTCTCAAATCCCAGCGGGTGGATCGCATCGAGTCGCAAAGGTGAGCCGCCCTTAGCATCTCGGCCTCGGTAAGTAACATTCCTGACACGGGCTCTGGGCCTGCTCGGCCTGGGGGATTTGCTCCTCTCCCCTACTCATCTGGGTGGGGGGGGGGGGGAGGGGACCCCTAGTGTCGGGGGGCCCCTGCAGGGGCGGTGCTTATCCTGGGTGATATCTGACCCCAGAGGACACGAACTCGAACTTGCCAAGTTTTTTTAATTGCTGGGCCTGCCCCTGAGGTTGTGCCTTATAATGTCCGTTCTTACCACTTGGACCGCAGTATGCTGCTCCTGCGGGGTTACTGTCATATCGTTAAACAAATTTTGTTAATGTAACGTATAATCTTGTAAACTTGAAAACTCTTTAATAAACACCATTGAAACCAAACCAAAATCCCCGTGGACAGACAGCGCGGTGACGTGGCGGTGACGTTGAGACGCCGCCACGTCCGCAAACAAGGAAGTAAAATGCTTCCACGCGCATGCGGGAGATTTCAGTCCGCTGGTTAGGTGTACTAACCAGCGGACATGTCGGACGGACAGGCTTCCAGCGGACAAGTTTTGTCTGTTGGAAACCTGTCCGCTAGGCCGGAAAATTGTCCGGTCGGCCCTACACACGACCGAACATGTCCGCGGAAACTGGTCCGCGGACCATTTTAAGCGGACATGTTCAGTCGTGTGTACGAGGCCTAAGCCTAACCCAATAGGATAGGAGTAGTCAATAATTATGTGTCTGTGCCCCCCCCCTAACACAAGGTGAATCAGTCCAGCTGCGCTCTAGGAAGACACTTTGTTTGGTCGCCACTGTAAGCCTGAGATCTCCCAGCAGGGGGCGCTGCGGCACTGGAAATAGCGACTCACATCTGTAATATCAGATTTGTATTGTCTTCTGCTGTAATAGACATTTTCATGGACATTATTATTATTGCATCTTCCTCTTTGCTGTATTTTAGCTCGGCGTGTCGTAAAATCTTTGTTTGCAGATTGCAAGGTGATCATTCGTCATCCAATCACTACAAAGTATAAATATGAATTGTTATAAAGCTGAACTCCGGGCGCCCTTCCCTTCCGTCTTGTACAGTTGTAGCGGCTCCTCTCCTGGACTGATTATTACACAGGACACCCCTCCCCCATACTACCCCCATCATTACACAGGACACCCCTCCCCCATACTACCCCCATCATTACACAGGACCCCCTCCCCCATACTACCCCCATCATTACACAGGACCCCCTCCCCCATACTACCCCCATCATTACACAGGACCCCTCCCCCATACTACCCCCATCATTACACAGGACCCCCTCCCCTATACTACCCCCATCAGGACACCCCTCCCCCATACTACCCCCATCATTACACAGGACACCCGTCCCCCATACTACCCCCATCATTACACAGGACCCCCTCCCCCATACTACCCCCATCATTACACAGGACACCCCTCCCCCATACTACCCCCATCATTACACGGGACCCCCTCCCCCATACTACCCCCATCATTACACGGGACACCCCTCCCCCATACTACCCCCATCATTACACAGGACACCCCTCCCCATACTACCCCCATCATTACACAGGACACCCCTCCCCCATACTACCCCCATCATTACACAGGACCCCTTCCCCATACTACCCCCATCATTACACAGGACCCCCTCCCCCATATTACCCCCATCATTACACAGGACACCCCTCCCCCCATCATTACACAGGACCCCCCTCCCCCATACTACCCCCATCATTACACAGGACCCCCTCCCCCATACTACCCCCCATCATTACACAGGTCCCCCCTCCCCCATACTACCCCCATCATTACACAGGTCCCCCCTCCCCCATACTACCCCCATCATTACACAGGACACCCCTCCCCTATACTACCCCCATCATTACACAGGACACCCCTCCCCCATACTACCCCCCATACTGCACAGTGAGGCATGGACACAGTGAGGCATGCACATGGACACAGTGAGGCAAAATGAGGCACAGTGAGGCATGCAGATGGAAACCCTAGGCTTATACTCGAGTCAATATGTTTTCCCAGTTTTTTGTGGTAAAATTAGGTGCCTCTGCTTATATTCGGGTCGGCTTATACGGAATGTTCCTGAGCCTTTCCGAGGTTTGCCGAGGTCAGCCGAGCTGTCCTCGGGCCTTTCCGGACGTTTCCAAGGCTCTCCGGTGCCCCCCCTCCGCCTCTGGTCGCATGCGGTATTACATCCCATAGAAGTCAATGCGGAACAAATTATTTTAGTTTCCATTGACTTCAATGGGGAAACTCGCTTTGATATGCGAGTGCTTTGGATTACGAGCATTCTCCTGGAACTGATTATGCTCACAGTGTGCAGTGAAATCAGAGTACGTAATATCAGTCCAGGAGAAGGGCCTGTACAATCGCGCAAGACCGAAGGAACGGCTGGAGTTCCGCATTATACTATCCAGAAATTCTGAAGCATGTTCCCCCACTCGTATCATCCTCCCTGGGAAATGAGTAGGAAGGTTTATTTTTCGTTCCCTAAGATCTAATCTCCCCAAAGTGCGCGGCGTGGAACGAGACGGCTAAAATTATGGGCAATTTCCCAGCTTAAGTGGCAGGTTTTCGAGCTGCCGAGAGTCAGGTGTCTTCATTATAGCTACTTAAAGCCATCACTCAGAAGGTTCCCATTCAGCCCGGAGTGAAAGCGACACAAGTGCGAAAAGCACGCGGCGAGGCGCGTGGCGTCAGGGCGCATCGCTTGGTGCTCTGTGAATGGAAAGTGCCCTTGTCACTACCAGTGCGGACCTTGATTACCTGAAGTGCGTAGAGATGACTTTGTCTTCCTTGGCCTCCCTCCCTCCTCCTCCAGTCACAATTAGATAATGGCGGCATTTGTTTACACGGCAATCAGAGAATGAAAGGTTCCAACCGTATGGAGGCCAATTCACCGATCAATGGATCCTCTTCATACTGCCGGGAATATAAGTCTATTATATACAATGAGAGTTGGATGAATATTACTGCACTCCAAGCGCAATGGGATAAATATACAACCAGCAAGTCATTAGATGGAAGCATACCATGGATGAATAAAGGAAAACAGATTGGTGTCCCATAGAGTGAAACGCGTAAGGAGAATATGGACAAAATAGGGGAAAAAAAATTCAGGAGACAAATGCATGCAATCAAAGAGCCAGGGGTGGTTCAGTTGGGAAGCCAATTTTGTGGTTTGGTTGACTTCTTGGCATGGAGGGAAACAAACGGGGCCGCTGATAGGCCAGTACAACTGGCCCTGTTGTACCGGGCCCGCCAGCAGGGGGGCCCGGGCAACCTGAACAGAGACCTAATTAATGTAAAAAAAAAATCCACCAGCCACCTTGACCGAACACCATGGGCCAGATTCAGATAGGTCAGCGGATCTTTAGATCCGCGTAACCTATCTGATTTACATTACGCCGCCGCAAGTTTTTGAGGCAAGTGCTTTATTCAGAAAGCACTTGCCTCTAAAGTTGCGGTGGCGTATCGTAAATCCCCCGGCGGAATTCAAATTCCGCGGCTAGGGGGCGTGTAAAATTTAAATCAGGCGCGTCCCCGCGCCGATCGAACAGCGCATGCGCCGTCCGCAAATTTTCCCAGCGTGCATTGCTCCAAATGACGTCGCAAGGACGTCATTGGTTTCGACGTTAACGTAAATTACGTCCGGCCGTATTCGCGAACGACTTACGCAAACGACGTAAAAAATTCAAAACTCGGCGCGGGAACGACGGCCATACTTAACATAGGATACGCCGCACTTACCCCTCCTATAGCAGGGGTAACTTTCCGCCGGAAAAAGCCGAACGCAAACGACGTAAAAAAAAAGCGTTGGGCGGTCGTTCGTTTATGAATCGTTTTTCTATTTCAGCCTGGGCTGCAGACAGTGCCACCCATGCTGCCAATGGCACTTTGCCATTGGTGGCATGGGTTTGCACTGTCTGCAGCACAATATGGCATTAGCGGGTGTGATGGCATGGGTGGCACTGTCTGCAACACAATATGGCATCTGGGGAGAGGGGACAGGGGTGGGGCTGAAGGAGGGAGAAGGGGTGGAGCTGAAGGGGGCCCTGTCAGGTAGGCTGTACGGGGCCCCATGATTTCAATCAGCAGCCCTGGAAACACATAAACTTCACATACACTCACCGGACACTTTATTAGGTCCACCTTGCTACTAGTCCCGGGTTGGAACCCCCTTTTGCCTTCATTCTTCATGGCGTAGATACAACAAGGTGTTGGAAACGTTCCTCAGAGATTTTGGTCCATAGTGACATCACGCAATTGCTGCAGATTTGTACACCACATCCCAAAGGGTTTCTATTGGATGAGATGTGGAGAGTGTGGAGGCCATTGGAGGACAGTGACCTCATTGTCCAGTGGTGAGATGATTGGAGCTTTGTGACATGGTAGAGATATTCAAAATGAGAAACGGATATCTTACTCTCACATCTTTTCCTACCCCTCGCCCCGTGCAAAGAAAATGGCTGCTGAAACTTTTGAAGGCAGCCTCGTGGCAAGGAACAGATGTCGTCAGGAAAAGGACCATATACGGATGAACCAATCATATACACACACAGCCAATGTCATGTACGGGTGGTCAGTAGGATTGAAGATAACAAAGTGGTCAGGAGCCAAAGCCAGGGTCATACACGTTTAATTGGTAAGATGTGAATGAGAGAGTTGAGGTCAGAAGTCAATCCATGGTCATGTACCAGTGGTCAGTAGGACATGGAGGAGTAAGTCGAGGTTGGAAGCCTGATGTGCGGAGGACGGCCTCTCTTACAGCTCTGCCTCCGAGCTCCTGATAGAGCAGACAGGAAGTGCAAGAGTACAGAGTTGCACGAGTGCCTGGCAGGATCGCTGATGAAGTCGCTGGGCTTGAATCACTGAAGGAACTGCAGGAGGACACTGGTGCAGGAGGAGCCCAGGAGCAGCTGTCAGCAGATAGTGGATGTAGGCAGGCCGGGTCATACACTAGCGGGCACGTCAGAAACCAAAGCAGAGGCAGGAGCGAAATCAAGGTGCAGGCCGGGTCGGTATTGGGCTGGCAGCGAGGTAGCAGGAGCAGCAGGCGGAAGCAGGGTCAAACAAGCCGGGTCGGGTGCAGGTAGAAGGCAGGAGCGTCAGAGACAAACCGGGTCGGGTAAACAGGAACAGGAATCAGATAACAGGATCAAGTACACTAAACGCTGTAGAACGGACAGCACCTGAGTCCAGGAAGTGGCCCAGTTTAAATAGCCTGTCTGGCGCCAAACGCTCAAGGGGTGTAGGCAGTGGCACGTGCACGCGCATGTGCATGCCGCGGCGCGTGCACGCGCATGTGCACGCGCAAAGGCGCGCGTCAACGGTGCTCCCGCAGGAACAGAAATCACTGGCCGTCTTCTACGGCCGCCATTTTGGGCATTGGCATGCCCTTCCTGACAATGGGTGGTCAGTAGGATATGGATGAGAGAGTCAAGGACAGAGGTTAAGCCAAGATCATGTACTAGTGGTCAGTAGAACATGGAGGAGAGAGTCAAGGTCAGAAGACAAGCCAAGGTCATGTACAAGTGGTCAGTAGGATGTGGACGAGAGACTTGAGGTCAGAAGTCAAGCCATGGTCATGTACCAGTGGTCAGTAGGACATGGAGGAGAGTTTTGAGGTCGGAAGCAGAGCCAAGGTCATGTATGGGTGGTCAGTAGGACGTGGATGAGAGAGTCGAGGTCGGAAGACAAGCCAAGGGTGTGTACGAGTGGTCAGTAGGAAATGGATGAGAGGGTTGAGATCGGGAGCCAAGCCAAGATCGGGAGCCAAGCCAAGCCAAAGCCATGGGTGGCCAGGAGAACTGAAGATTACAGTTGGTCAGTAGGATGTAGATGAGAGAGCAGAGTTTGAAAGCCAAGCCAAGGTCATGTAAGAGTGGTTAGTAGGATGTTGATCTGAGAGTTGAGGTTGGAAGCTAAGCCATGGTCATGTATGGGTGGTCAGTACGAGGTGGATAAAAGAGTTGAGATCGGGAGCCAAGCCAAGGTCCCTTTAACACCAAGGCCCCGTACACACGACCAAACATGTATGCTGAAACTGGTCCACGGGCCAGTTTCAGCATACATGTTCGGTCGTGTGTAGGCGCGAGCGGGCCGAATTCCAGCAAACATTTGCCCGCCGGGCCTTTTCCCAGCAGACAAATATTCCTGGACGTGTTTTAAAACCGTCCGCTGGAATCCTGCCCTCGTCAGTACAGACCTACCGTACATGTCCGATCGCCCGCCGTCCCTCGCATGCGTCGAATGAGTTCGACGCATGCGTGGAAGCCTTTAAATGTCAGGCCCGCCCACGTCGCCGCGTCATCGCCGCGTCATCATCGCGGCGACGACGCGGACACGCCCCGCGTAATGTTTACGCGCGGACTTCTGTACGATGGTTAGTACAACCATCGTACAGAAGCCCTCTGGCAGGCATGTACGGTGAAAACGGTCCGACGGACCGGTTTCACCTTACATGTTTGCTCGTTAGTACCCGGCCTAAGGGGTGGGAAAGATCGACCGATCATGTGACCACTGTTATTGGCTGTCACATGATCAGGAGTCAGTTGCTTTCAGGTAAACAATACAATACCAACCTGAAATACGTGTTAAAGGACCCCCGCTTTCTCTATGACATCTCCTGCACCCCTGTCCTTGGGTTTTGTCGCCTGTGCCAGCCCCCCCCCCCCCGTTACATAGAAACACATACTTTATTTCTTTGTGTTATAAATCTGGATCGGGGCAGGTCAATGACATCTCAGTCCCTCCACCGTTCAGTCGGCTGACATCTCAGGGGGGAGCTCTTTTAATCTTGGAGCGCGTCTCCCAACCCGAGACCGTTATAAATGAGCAGCCAACTGTAAAATTAACTTAACTTTTATATTACAGATCAGACTCTCCAGAGCAAGACCTCGGAGGTGGAATTACTGGCGCACCGAACCTTTGTTTTAAATCACAGCGCGTCGTTCATCTTTGGCTGATTACGCCGTGGCCACCTTATTACAGACGGGAGGACACCTGGGCTCCCGGCACTGTTTTCCCCCCGAACCTTCTCGAAGGATATACGAGCCGGTTCATTGAAGCGATGAAAAGACCAAAGGTGATGGAGAAAGTATTGACCAAAGAGCGCGAACGTTGTGCTACATGGTGAAAGATGAATTGCAACAATGTATTTTATGTTGACGGACTGTGCAAGTAAAAAATGAAATAATCTTACCTGGAAGCTGTTGAAAATCTGTTTTCCTGAGAGTGGGGGGTGGAGGAGGGGTGGGGCCAGGGCCGGCCTTAGGTGTTCAGGCGCCCTGTAAGAGCTAATCCTGTGGCGCCCCCCCCCCCCATCTTCACCCCTCGCCCCCTGGTCACCTAAACATAAACAAAGTGGCTGTCCGGGGCCTCTCTATCTTCTGCCGGGAGCCTGGGGAGCGACAATGAGGAGGAAAAGGTGAGGCAAGAGTCAGCGGCACCCCTAGGTGGCAGTGCGCCTAGTGGTAGCGCCGGCCCTGCTGCGACTCACATTCTGCGAGCTGTGATGGCCGCACGGCGCCCCTGTTGCCCATGGCACCCTGTGCGGCCACACAGCTCGCACACCCCAAAGGCCGGCCCTGGGTGGGGCTAATAGTGAATGGTGAGTGTTGTAAAATTATGCTAACAGTGGGAGGGGCCTAAAACTTAGAGTCAGAAGTATGTCATGTTCATAGGGCAGGGGTCAGGTATTGTGTTATGTTAGATATACAGTACAGTATCTCACAAAAGTGAGTACACCCCTCGCATTAATGTAACTATTTTCTTCTATCTTTTTTTATGTGACAACATTGAAGAAATTACACTTTGTGGGGTAGATTCAGATAGATCAGCGGATCTTTAGATCCGCGTAATCTATCTGATTTACGATCTGCCGGCGCAAGTTTTTGAGGCAAGTGCTGTATTCAGAAAGCACTTACTTGCGGCGGCGTATCGTAAATCCCCCCGCGGAATTCAAATTCCGCGGCTAGGGGGAGTTTACTATTTAAATCAGGCGCGTCCCCGCGCCGATCGAACTGCGCATGCACCGCCGGCTAAATTTCCCAGCGTGCATTGCTTCAAATGACGTCGCTAAGACGTCATTGGTTTCGGCGTGAGCGTAACTTGCGTCCAGCTCTTTTCTGAATCGACTTACGCAAACGAAGTAAAAATTCAAAACTTGGCGCGGGAACGACGGCCATACTTAACATAGGATACCCCTCACATAGCAGGGGTAACTATACGCCGGAAAAAGCCGAATGCAAGCGACGTAAAAAAAAAAGCGACGGGCGGGCGTTTGTTTCTGAATCGGCGGAAATCCTCATTTGCATATTCGTCGCGTGTAAAAAACGAAACGCCACCTAGCGGCCGGCCTGGAATTGCAGCCTAAGATCCGACGGTGTAAGTCACTTACACCTGTCGGATCTTAGGGAGATCTATGCGGAACCTGATTCTATGAATCAGCCGCATAGATCCGACGGACGGAACTCAGAGATACGACGGCGTATCAGGAGATACGCCGTCGTATCTCTATCTGAATCCGGGCCACTGTATCTAAATGTATGCACTTTTTTTTTTTTTTTTACTTAACAAAACTTGAGGGGCCAGATTCACGTAGATCAGCGGATCTATAGATCCTGCTCGATCTACGTGATTTAAGATCCGCTCCCGCAAGTTTGAGAGGAAAGTGGCTAATTCACAAACCACTTACCTCCAAACTTGCGGCGGCGGATCCTAAATCCCCCGGCGGAATTCAAACTCCGCGGCTAGGGGGAGTGTACTATTTAAATCAGGCGCGTTCCCACGCTGATTTAAATGCGCATGCGAAATTTCCCGGCGTGCATTGCTCCCACTGACGTCGCTAGGACGTCAGTGGTTTCGACGCTTACGTAAACGACGTCCGTCCGTATTCGAGAACCACTTACGCAAACGACGTTAAAAAATTCAAATTCGACGCGGGAACGCCGGCTATACTTAACATTGGCTGCGCCTGATAAAAGAAGGGGTAAGTATACGCCGGGAAAGCCGCTACGGAAACGTCGTAAGAAGACTGCGTCGGGTCCGCGTACGTTCGTGAATTTGCGTATCTCGCTGATTTACATATTAATTATCGTAAATCAGCGGGAACGCCCCCGGCGCCATTTTTAAATGGAAAAAAAGATCCGACAGTGTAACACAGTGTAACACTGTCGGATCTAGCCCTATCTATGCGTATCTGATTCTATGAACCAGGCGCATAGATAGGACCAGTGTAAGTCAGAGATACGATGGTGTATCTGTAGACAGGGCCGCTGATAGGCCAGTACAGCTGGCCCTTTTGTACCGGGCCCGGCCAGCAGGGGGGCCCGGCAACCTGATCAGATCAAAAAGTTAATGTAGTAAAAAAAATCCTGCAGCCGTGTCCCTTAACGTCCATCAAATGCCCAACCACCACAACCATTTGATACTGCCATACCACCGACACCTCCCAACCCCCCCCCCCCCCCCCCCCCTTTAAGATTTTACGGGTTTTTTTTTTTCGTTTTATTAGATCGCAGGAGGGAAGGGACTATTTTGTCTATTTCGGGTGCGGAAGAATACCACCTCCGCACCGCTCCCTGTGCTGGCTCAAGTCCCGGCCAACGGGCAATTGCATTGCTAGGCAGGTGCAGGGGGTGCGGCCCGGGTGACACCATCCTGACTCTCCTTAGGTTTTTTTTTCCGCTGACCCCGCTGGAATAACACGCCCAGCTCCGCAGCCGTGCCTGGCGTGTGTCCTGCTTCCTCCTCCCTACTGAGCCAGTGACATCTCACAGACATGATGATGTCACGATCTCCACCCGGGCGGCGCGGCTGCACGCGATCCTCGTCTGAGTCTCCTCTCCAGCTGCAAGCGAGTGCTGCAACAGGTAGGAGGGAGGAGGGAGGAAAGGGTGACACTTACTATGGGATGTCCACTGCCCAAGCCTGAGCCTGAAGTGAGGTGTGAGGTGTACACAGACCAATGGAGGGACACTGCTGTGTATGCTGAGCTAAGATTTGTTTGGACTGTATTTTCGTAGATGGAGGAGGGGCACAGAGTGTGGAGTGAGGGAGGGGTCTCTATACTTAGTGTAAGGGGGGTTTGTACTTAGTATAGGGGTTCTGAGCTGGGGGAGGGTGTCTGTACTTAGTGTAAGGGGGGCCTTGTAGTTTAAGGGGGGGTCAGGACTGGGGGAGGGGGGTCTATACTTAAGAGGTGACTGTACTAAGGGAGGGGGTCTGTACTTATTGGAGAGGGGGCCTAGACTAAGGGAGGGGGGTCTATAGTGAGGGGGTGTGGTCTGTACTGAGGGGGACTATAGTTAGTGGAGATGGGAATCTGTACTCAGGAAGGGGGTCTGTACTCAGGGAGGGGGTCTGTACTATGGGATGGGGTCTGTACTATGGGATGGGGTCTGTACTATGGGAGGGGGTCTGTACTATGGGAGGGGGTCTGTACTATGGGAGGGGGTCTGTACTTAGTGGAGGGGATCTGTACTGAGGGAGAGGGGTATATACTGGTGGAGTGGGGTATGGACTGAGGAAGGGGGGGGTCTTTACTTAGTGGAGGGGTTGTGTACTAAGGGAGGGGGGTCTGTACTTAGTGGAGGGGGATCTGTACTTAGTGGAGGGGGGTCTGGACTGAGGGAGGTATGTACTTAAGAGAGGGGGCTCTATACTGAGAGAGGGTGTCTGTACTGAGGGGGTCTGTACTTAGTGGGGGTCTGTACTGAGGGAGGGGGTTTATACTGGTGGAGGGGGGTTTGGACTGAGGGGGGGTCTGTACTGAGGGGGGACTATACTTGGTGGAGAGGGGGGTCTGTACTGAGGGAGGTGGTGGTCTATACCTAGTGGAGTGGGGGGGCCTATACTAAGGGGTAACTGTAGTTAGTGTAGAAGGGGGGCTGTACTAAGGAAGGAGGGTCTATTCTTAGTGGAGATGGGGGTCTGTACTGAGGCTGGACTATACTTGGTGGAGGAGGGGTGGCTCTGTCTGCCCATAATGCATGTGCTGCCTGCAGAGACAGTGCCACCCATGCCATAATGTGCTGCAGACAGTGCCACCCATGACGCTAATGCCATAACGCATGTGCTGCCTGCAGAGACAGTGCCTACCCATGCTGCCAATGGCATTATGCCATTGGCAGCATGGATGACAGTGTCTGCAGCACAATATGGCATTGACAGCATGGGTGGCACTATCAGCAGGTAGCACATGCGTTATGGCATTGGGTCATGGGTGGCACTGTCTGCAGCACATTACGGCATGGGTGGGACTGTCTGCAGGTAGCACATGCATTATGGCCCATAACGCATGTGCTGCCTGCAGAGACAGTGCCACCCATGCCGCCAATGTTGTAATGTTCTGCAGACAGTGCCACCCGTTCCGCCAATGCCGTAATGTGCTGCAGACAGTGCCACCTATGCTGCCAATGGCATTATGCCATTGGCAGCATGGGTGGCACTGTCTGCAGCACAATATGGCATTGGTGGCACTGTCTGCAGTACATTATGGCATTGGCGGCATGGGTAGCACTGTCTCTGCAGTACATTTATGGCATTGGCATGTCCCGATGTCAAGTCGCTGGGCCAGGGGGCGGAGCCAGGGGTGGGGCTGAAGGAGGGACCAGGGGCGGGACTGAAGGGGGCCCCGTCAGGTAGGTTGTACGGGGCCCCATGATTTCTATCAGCGGCCCTGTCTGTAGATACACCGTCGAATCTCATTGTGAATCTGGCCCAAATAATCTAGTTGGAAATTTATTTTTCAAAGGGGGTCCTTTTAATAAAACTATAAATTAGAGATGGACAACAACCACAAATTTCATTGGCCTGCAGGATATAGAAATCTCCGGTTGCCATGGGTTGCGGCACTTCTTTGCTCTCTATACTTTGTTATAACGAGTTCAAAACTCTCAGTAATTTTGCTGAATGGGTGTTTTTCCTCGTAAATTCAATTTACTCGAATAGCTCTTTTCCTTATTTTTTTATTTTTTTATTTTTTACTTTTTTTCTCTCCCCAGCCAATCCTATAACCCCGTAAAATGGGTCTTATAAATCATACCATTAAAATTTAAGTGTAAATCATTGCGGATTACACCACGAGGCTGCGGTCCTTTCGGATTTTATTTGCTCTCGTTTTTGACGGCCTCAATATTTTTTTCCGAAACGTTGAAAAAAAAAAAGAAGACATTTAAGTGAGCCTTTTTTTTTTCTTTTTCAATTAAAAGTGCACTTTCTTTTATGCAACATCAATTTTAATGCGCGTGAAAAGTTTGCTAAGAAAGACAAGTGGAAATTGCGTTTATCATAGAATCAGTAGCCTGGAATAAATCATTAGCACTCCAGCTATAAAAATTCTGAGCATATTTAGTGCTCGAGGTCTAGAGAAATTAAAAGGCTAGAATAAAAAAAAAAAAATAATGTTTAACGGAAAAAAGAAAAAAAGAAAAGAGACGAGAGTGCCAGCTTGCCCCCGGGGTCAATAATTTTTCTTCCGAAGAGAGATCGTAGATAACTGTCAGAGCTTCGGCGCTCGCCTTCCGCCTCTCAACACCTGGCGGCCGACGCCGGCTATTGCGATTTCCAGATTTTACCTTTCGCTGCAGAGAATTCTTCCCTCTTTATTTGAGCAATAATTTTTCTTTTTGTAGCTGTCTTTTTATCAATAAAAAAAATAAAAAATATTCATAAGAAGCACCTACATAGCTCACAGCTCATAAGCTGGGAATAAGAACAATACTTTTATTCATGTTTTTCATTACCGAGTTGGCGCGCGTTCGCTCTGAATAAAAAGGTTCCAATTTTACAATCTTATTTTCCCAAAACAGATTTTTACAGCTCGGTAATTTATGTTTTGCTTCTCGAAGAAATGGAAAAAAATTATTAGCTTGATGGATTTTCGCTATATCAAGTAAACCTTTGTAATTTTTGTATTTAACCGCTTAACCACTTAAGGACCGGACCAATATGCTGCTAAATGACCCAAGGGGTTTTTACAATTCGGCACTGCGTCGCTTTAACAGACAATTGCGCGGTCGTGCGACGTGGCTCCCAAACAAAATTGGCGTCCTTTTTTCCCCACAAATAGAGCTTTCTTTTGGTGGTATTTGATCACCTCTGCGGTTTTTATTTTTTGCGCTATAAACAAAAATAGAGGAACAATTTTGAAAAAAATTCAATATTTTTTACTTTTTGCTATAATAAATATCCCCCAAAAACATATATATATTTATTTTTTTCCTCAGTTTAGGCCGATACGTATTCTTCTACCTATTTTTGGTAAAAAAAATCGCAATAAGCGTTTATCGATTGGTTTGCGCAAAATTTATAGCGTTTACAAAATAGGGGATAGTTTTATTATTATTTTTTTTTTACTACTAATGGTGGCGATCAGCGATTTTTTTCGTGACTGCGACATTATGGCGGACACTTCAGACAATTTTGACACATTTTTGGGACCATTGTCATTTTCACAGCAAAAAATGCATTTAAATTGCATTGTTTATTGTGAAAATGACAGTTGCAGTTTGGGAGTTAACCACAGGGGGCGCTGTAGGAGTTATGTTTCACCTAGTGTGTGTTTACAACTGTAGGGGGGTGTGGCTGTAGGTCTGACGTCATCGATCGAGTCTCCCTATAAAAAGGGATCACACAATCGACGCAGCCGCCACAGTGAAGCACGGGGAAGCCGTGTTTACATACGGCTCTCCCCGTTCTTCAGCTCCAGGGAGCGATCGCGATGGGGCGGCTACAAACGAATAGCCGCACGGAGGGGTTGGCAGAGAGTAGTGGTGGACACTGCATGGAGGCCAGTGGAGGGGTTGGCAGAGAGGAGTGGTGGACACTGCATGGAGGCCAGTGGAGGGGTTGGCAGAGAGGGGTAGTGGACACTCAATGGAAGCCAGTGGAGGGATTGGCAGAGAGGAGTGTTGGGCACTGAACGGAGGCCATTGGAAGGATTGACAGAGAAGGGCGGTGGGCACCAAATGGAGGACATTGGAAGATTGTCAGAGAAGGGTGGTGGACACTGAATAGAAGCCAATGGAGGGATTGGCAGAGAGGGGTGGTGGACACTGAATAGAGGCCATTGGAAGATTAACAGAGAGGGGTAGTGGACACTCGATGCAAACC
This sequence comes from Rana temporaria, assembly GCF_905171775.1. Classification (NCBI taxonomy): domain Eukaryota; kingdom Metazoa; phylum Chordata; class Amphibia; order Anura; family Ranidae; genus Rana; species Rana temporaria. Next base: position 3,254,676 of record NC_053499.1, read on the forward strand.
AGTGGAGGGATTGGCAGAGAGGGGTGTTGGACAATAAATGGAGACCATTGGAAGGATTGGCAGAGAAGGTGGTGGACACTGAATGGAGGCCATTGGAGGGATTGGCAGAGAAGGTGGTGGACACTGAATGGAGGCCATAGGAGGGATTGGCGTTGAAGGTGGTAGACACTGAATGGAGGCCATAGGAGGGATTTGCGTTGAAGGTGGTGGACACTGAATGGAGGTCAGTGGAGGAATTGTCAGAGAGGCAAAAAACAGCCTGAGCCTCTTCCTTTAAAAGTTTTACCAGGGAGTCATTTGTACAGTTCAGAAAATTATTGATGAGATAACATAGTGGAAATAGGGATATTGATTGAATGGGTTGTCCAATATAGATCCGTTATTCCTCCTGAAGCCCTGGCTGAGAATGGCTGATCTAGCCCTTTCCCCTCCGGCCCTATGATCCATGACCCGCCCCTTTCATGCATTGGATTTGTGGGCGGTCTGAAATGCAAATGAAACGCCCAATGCCTCCAAACTTGTATCCACCCATCAAGGTATTTTGATATCTGCATAACTCCTCCCATGGGCCAGCCCACTGCTTGCATCAAGGTTGATGCCCTCTGGAAAGTACTAAGTGGACGTTACCTAGAGTGGTCTGCTTTCCTGCTCTTCTAGATTGACCCCACCCATCAAGAAATGTACATAACTCCTCCCACAGGGCCAGCCCACTGATTGCATCAAAGTTGATGGCCCTCTGGAAAGTACTAAGTGGGCGTTACCTAGAGTGGTGTGCTTCCCTGCTCTTCTAGATTGACCCCACCCATCAAGAAATGTACATAACTCCTCCCACAGGGCCAGCCCACTGCTTGCATGAGGGCTTTTTAAGGGAAGATTACTGAGGCTGGGTGCTATGAAGGTAGGTACAGCCCCCTGCCAGCCCCTCCCACCAGTCATGATCTGCCTGCATTGCTTAGAGAAGCACAAAGTCCCAATGATGACATCTTTAATAATGTAATGAAAATTAAAATGTTTTATTTAAAAATATTATCAGCATGTTGATTGGTGGGGGGAGGGGGTCCCAGAGAAAACAAACTATAAGCAGTTTAAACTTTGGCTTTAAGCGAATGCAAAGATGACGACGCGGAAAAAAAAGCGAAGACGTCGGTGAGATTTACGGCTTGTTTGTCGTTGAAAACTTGTATAAAGTTGGATTTACACTTTGCATTCAGGATCGTCTGTCACGGGGAAGTTTTGTTGTGTGTTTGTCCTTGAGCCGGAAACATTTTCCGTCAGCATTCCGGAACGATCGTACGCCAACCCAACACTCCTTCAAATGTCACCAGTTGGTGTTCCGAGTTAGCGCCGTTTTATGGCAGGATTGACACTTTCCCCGGGATTTACGGCCGCTGCCCCTGATGAATTTATAATACGTCTCACTCAAGAGCAGGCAGAAAAAAGTAAAAGTGCGTTTTATACCGGGAGCCGATCGATATATCACTGCGGCAGGCGCGCGTAAATCTCCTTCAAATGGCAAACCGAGTCTTATGGCCGCGGGCAGGAATCTGCGGAGGTAACGGGTCTTATTATTGCTGGTGACATAAGATTTTACTTTGTCTCGTGGATCCGCGTCTATATACTGGTTTTGTAGCCAATATATTATTCTGTTAAAAGGCAATACAAGGGAGTTTTGGTGACATGCCACATTAGACACCTTAAAGAGGACCTGTCATCAAATATACACACCTTGGATGTAACGAGTGGTTATTTAAGTTGGGCTCGGTTTCCACTTGTGCGACTTGTCATGCGACTCGGGACTGCAAAGTCGCAAGACAAGTCGTTCCCCCATGATTTCCAATGAGTACCATTCATATCTGTGCGACTTAAAGTTCAAAGAAGTCCCTGAACTACTTTGGTCCCACTTTGATGCGACTTGAGGTCCGCTTTAACTGCAAGTCAATTGATGGTCAAATGCAAATCAAATGTAGGTCAATGAACAGTCAACTGTAAGTCCAATGTAGGTCAATGGTGAACTGCAATGGTGAAGTGCAAGTCAAATGTAGGTCAATGGACGGTCAACTGCAAGTCAAATGTAGGTCAATGGACATCAATGGAAAGTCAACTGCAAGTCAAATGTAGATCAATGGATGGTCAACTGCAAGCCAAGTGTAGATCAATGGAAGGTCAACTGTAAGTCAAATGTAGGTCAATGGACGTCAATGGAAGGTCAACTGCAAGTCAAATGTAGATCAATGGACATCAATGGATGGTCAACTGCAAGGCAAATGTAGGTCAATGGATGGTCAACTGAAAATCAAATGTAGGTCAATGAACAGTCAACTGTAAGTCCAATGTAGGCCAATGGTCAACTGCAATGGTCAACTGCAAGTCAAATGTAGGTCAATGGACGTCAATGGATGGTCAACTGCAAGTCAAATGTAAGTTAATGGAAGGTCAACTGTAAGTCAAATGTAGATCAATGGAAGGTCAACTGTAAGTCAAATGTAGGTCAATGGACGTCAATGGATGGTCAACTGCAAGCGATATGTAGATCAATGGACGTCAATGGAAGGTCAACTGCAAGTCAAATGTAGGTCAATGGACGTCAATGGAAGGTCAACTGCAAGACAAATGTAGGTCAATGGACATCAATGGACGGTCAACTGCAAGTCAAATGTAGGTCAATGGACGTCAATGGAAGGTCAACTGCAAGCCAAATGTAGGTGATTGGATGTCAGTGGAAGGTCCACTGCAAATCAAATGTAGGTCAATGAAAAGTCAACTGTAAGTCCAATGTAGGTCAATGGTCAACTGCAAGTCAAATGTAGGTCAATGGACATCAATGGAAGGTCAACTGCAAGTCAAATGTAGGTCAATGGACGTCAATGGAAGTTCAACTGCAAGTCAAATGTAGGTTAATGGAAGGTCAACTGTAAGTCAAATGTAGATCAATGGAAGGTCAACTGTAAGTCAAATGTAGGTCAATAGATGGTCAACTGCAAGTCAAATGTAGGTCAATGGAAGGTCAACTGTAAGTCAAATGTAAATTAATGGAAGGTCAACTTCAAGCCAAATGTAGATCAATGGACGTCAATAGAAGGTCAAATGTAGGTCAATGGACGTCGATGGATGGTCAACTGCAAGCCAAATGTAGATCAATGGACGTCAATGGACGGTCAACTGCAAGTCAAATGTAGGTCAATGGACGTCAATGGAAGGTCAACTGCAAGCCAAATGTAGGTCAATGGACATCAATGGACGGTCAACTGCAAGTCAAATGTAGGTCAATGGATGTCAATGGAAGGTCAACTGCAAGACAAATGTAGGTCAATGGACGGTCAACTGCAAGTCAAATGTAGGTCAATGGACGTCAATGGATGGTCAACTGCAAGCCAAATGTAGGTGATTGGACATCAATGGATGGTCCACTGCATACCAAGTGTAGGTCAATGGACGTCAATGGATGGTCAACTGCAAGCCAAGTGTAGATCAATGGATGTCAATGGATGGTCAACTGCAAGCCAAGTATAGATCAATGGACAGTCAACTGTAATTCAAATGTACCTATGAAGAATTCTGAATGATCTCAGAAGCATCTCAAACTGATGTAATTGGCACAAGCCCAAATCTCATTGACCTAGGCTCCTAAGCTGAATGGTCAATTAAGCTTTAAATAAGAAAAAAACATCTGAACCATGAAGACCATTGCCTCCATGTTCTTTCCCATAATTCCCTCGTAATGGAAATAGGTTCAGAGAAGTCACATCACTGTCCTGCAGGAGAATAAACCCTCTGAGATATCACAGCGGTCACCTTGCCGACATTTCCCACAATCCCCCCCGAGTTCATAAAAATTCATTTGTAGCCGCCACTCAATCCTGATTCTTCCCTGGCGACCCCGAAAAATTAAATAAAAATCGCTATGTATGTCGTTTATCTAAAATCATTATGTAATATTAAAAAAAAAAATTATTTCTTCACAACGTACACAACGTGGAGCTTCCTGCTTTTTTTTTAATGGGACGTTTTGTCATCTTAATTGGTCTCGTGATCTGGTGGTGTCAATGCGTGGGAATAATTGCAAGGCGCTCCACCTAAATAAATATGTGGCTTTGGGTCTCAAACGTCTCCTAAGAGAGACAAATCTGCGCTCATTCATTTCTGCAGCCCCTCACACTGTGAAGAGCAATTAAGGCCGGCGGCGGCGGCGTGTGTACACAATATTATTTTCGGTAGCAATTAAAAGAAAAAAAAAGCAAACATTGAAATATTTTTGCTGAAATGATAAGGTTTTGGTGCGTCACGCCGCTGTTATTTGTCACAGCAGACGCCTCCCTCTACGATTTCCTATTTTTTTGCTGTTAAAAAAAAAATAGATAAAAAAAAATAAAAAAAACTCCTTTCTGTAAATTGCCTTTGGCCTCGCTGATAACGGCACCAACTCCATTTTAGTCATTAAATTATATGTTTGTGATCATAACTGCTTCTCGCTATTATCCTTGTCTGTTGACAAAAGCGCAGCGGCCCGGCGCCTTCAAACACAGAGCGAGATGGTATTTATTAACATCAAAAGACTTTAATAATTCTTTTTACAAACTAATTCAGTCTCTTAGGTGGAGCGTGTCGCTGCCTAATGCAGATTTATCAATGTCCGGGCACTTTGGAAATGAAAAATAAAATGGATTAGAGACAGCCGGCTTTCGGGGATATTGAGATGAAATGCTGAGGATGTGAATAGATTCAATGAGAGGATCTGCGGAAATGGAAAAGGAGAGCAGGAGCCGGGAGGAGTGTATTGACGAGGATGAATTTTTCAATAGACAACATAGGCCAAGGGTGCCATGGCCACTAGGGGCAGCCGATAAGCCAAGGGTGCCATGGCCACTAGGGGCAGCGGATAAGCCAAGGGTGCCATGGCCACTAGGGGCAGCGGATAAGCCAAGGGTGCCATGGCCACTAGGGGCAGCAGATAAGCCACGGGTGCCATGGCCACTAGGGGCAGCAGATAAGCCACGGGTGCCATGGCCACTAGGGGCAGCAGATAAGCAAAGGGTGCTATGGCCACTAGGGGCAGCAGATAAGCAAAGGGTGCCATGGCCACTAGGGGCAGCAGATAAGCCAAGGGTGCCATGGCCATTACGGGCAGCAGATAAGCCAAGGGTGCCATGGCCACTAGGGGCAGCAGATAAGCCAAGGGTGCCATGGCCACTAGGGGCAGCAGATAAGCCAAGGGTGCCATGGCCACTAGGGGCCGCAGATAAGCCAAGGGTGCCATGGCCACTACGGGCAGCAGATAAGCCAAGTGTGAAATGGCCACTAGGGGCAGCGGATAAGCCAAGGGTGCCATGGCCACTAGGGGCAGCGGATAAGCCAAGGGTGCCATGGCCACTAGGGGCAGCAGATAAGCCAAGGGTGCCATGGCCACTAGGGGCAGCGGATAAGCCAAGGGTGCCATGGCCACTAGGGGCAGCAGACAAGCCAATGGTGCCATGGCCACTAGGGGCAGCGGATAAGCCAAGGGTGCCATGGCCACTAGGGCAGCAGATAAGCCAAGGGTGCCATGGCCACTAGGGGCAGCAGATAAGCCAAGGGTGCCATGGCCACTACGGGCAGCAGATAAGCCAAGGGTGCCATGACCACTAGGGGCTGCAGATAAGCCAAGGGTGCCATGGCCACTAGGGGCAGCAGACAAGCCAAGGGTGCCATGACCACTAGGGGCAGCAGATAGCTGCCTAGGCCACTATAAAGCTGATTTTCACCCTCTTAACCACTTCAGCCCCGGAAGGATTTGCGCCCTTAAAGTGGCGTTCCACTTCCGCTTTTTGGAAATCCTCTCACCTCCGGTGTCACATTTGGCACCTTTCAGGGGGGAGGAGGGAGCAGATACGTGTGAAATACAGGTATTTGCTCCCACTTCCGGGCATAGGTGACTGCAGTGACCTACACCATGTCCGGCGCCTACTCCGCCCCCCCCCCCCCGCTGTCTTCTGAGAGACACACAGGTCCCAGAAGGCAGCAGGGACCAGTGGGATCGCGCAGCGCGACTTGCGCATGCGCAGAAGGGAACCAGGAAGACTTCACTTTCTGATTCCCTTACCAAAGATGGCGGCGCCTCCACCCGATAACCGAGGGACAGATCGGCTTCGGGGTCCTAACATCGCTTCCCCCCTGGACAGGTAAGTGTCCTTATATTAAAAGTCAGCAGCTGCAGTATTTGTAGCTGCTGACTTTTAATATTTTTTTCAGCGGACATCCGCTTTAACAAAGAGGCCATTTTTTTGCGATTCGGCACGGAGTGGCTTTAACTGACAATTGCGCGGTCGTGCGACGTGGCTCCCAAACAAAATTGACGTCCTTTTTTTCATACAGATAGAGCTTTCTTTTGGTGGTATTTGATCACTTCTGCGTTTTTTTTTTTTTTTTTTTTGCGCTATAAACAAACAAAGACCAACAATTTTGAAAAAAAATATATATATTTTTTTTTTTACTTTTTGCTATAATAAATATCCCAAAAAACAATATATTTTTTTCCTCAGTTTAGGCTGATACGTATTCTTCTATTGTTAAAAAAAAAATCACAACAGGCGTATTTTGATGCGCAAAAGTTATCGGCCCAGATTCTCGTATATCGGCGTAAAAATGGGCGGGCGTAACGTATCTGATTTACGATACGCCGCCGCAAGTTTTTCAGGCAAGTGCTTTATTCACAAAGCACTTGCGTGTAAAGTTGCGGCGGCGTATCGTAAATCACCCGGCCGAATTCAAATTCAGCGGGTAGGGGGCGTGTAGCATTTAAATGAAGCACGTTCCCGCGCCAAACGAACTGCGCATGCGCCGTCCGTAAAATATCTCAGGGTGCATTGCTCCAAATGACGTCGCAAGGACGGCATAGGTTTTGACGTGAACGTAAATGGCGTCCAGCCCCATTCACGGACGACTTACGCAAACGATGTAACTTTTCAAATTTCGACGCAGGAACGACGGCCATACTTAGCATTGGTTGCGCCTCATAGACCCAGGGGCAACTTTACGCCGGGAAAAGCCTAACGTAAACGTCGTAACTTTACTGCGTCGGCCGCGCGTACGTTTGGGAATTCGCGTATCTGGGTAATTTGCATACACGACGGGGAAATCGACGGAAGCGCCACCTAGCGGGCCAAAAAAAAAATTGCAGTTAAGAGACTTACGCCTGTCGGATATAATGGATATCTATGCGCATAGATACGACGGCCCAGATTAGGACTTACGACGGCGTACATGGCGCTGTGCCCATCGTAAGCCCTTTGAGAATCTGGGCCATCGTGTCTAAAAACTACGGGATAGATTTAGGGATTTTTAGATATTTTTTTATTGTTTTTATTAGTAATGGTGGCAATCTGCAATTTTTTTAGCGGGACTGCGACATTGCTGCGGATAAATCTGACCCCCAAATTACACCCCCTCCTCCATCCTGTATTCTTTATACCTGTATTTAGTATTTTTTATATTACTCTTCTCTTCCTTTTTTCTCCTTTGCATTTAAATAAAAGACATTCCTAGGAAAATGAATACAGAACACAATCTGATCTGAGTGATGCACAAATATGGAACAGTTTCATGAATACTAATGGTTAGGGGTTAGGGTTAAGGTTAGGATTAGGGTTCGGCTTAGGGTTAGGGTTAGGGTTTCCCATTGAAGAATATGGCTAGGACTCAGGAATTGGAACAGGGACCTCCCCCAAAGGTCAAAGGTCAGAAGGTGGGTTCCCAGAGGTCAAAGGTCACAGGGCGTGGCTGACCCACCCCCACCAAAGTGTACCGCCTACCCCAACTAAATCAGGGAATGAACAAGTCGGAGAATGAACAAGTCGGGGAAAGAGTCATTAATGTTACATTCAGGGGAGGGCTGGGCCAAGGGGCAGGGTGGCAATTGCCTCCCAGGCCACCCTAACTTATATTCAAAATGCCTGCTACCATTTTTTGTATCCTGGTCTTGGAAGTCGGGCCGACCACTAGCTGTTGCATTCTAGGAGTTGTAGTCCACGCTCAAGCTCCCGGTGGGTGGAAAACAGAGCAGCGCAGAGGAAACCACAACTCACTGGGACTGGATTCTTGAAAACAGGTGGTAGACATGCCAGGTAGTAGGGACGCAGGGCTGGGCGCTGGCTGCAACTTTACCCCCAGGACCAGGAGCATTACCCCCCCCCCCCAGGAGCCCGTGGCGTGCAAGGACCTGCTCAGCTGAGATCACTGAGGTGAGAAACCCTGACACCCCTAGCTGACCCCCCTCTCTCCCCCCTCCCCATACACCCCATGTTACCTGTCCCAGTGATCAGGCTGCATTGATGGGCACTGTAGTTGGCTGAACTGATGGGCACTGGTGAGGTTGCATTGAAAAACCAGATGGGCCATGGATGGTGAGCTGATTCGGAGGTTCAATGGGCCACTTGACTTGCCCCCCAAGCCTAAGGCTGCCAGCCCTCCCCTGGTTACTTTTAGGTAGATTCACAAAGAGTTAGGCCGGCTTATCAGTAGATAAGCCGACCTAACTCTGAATCTACGCCGGCGTTTGTTTAAGTGTATGCTCAAACAGAGATACGCGTAAACAAAGCTAAGATAGGCCGGCTTGCGCCGTTCTATCTTAGCTTGCAATTTTTCCGGTGGCCGCTAGATGGCGCTTCCATTGCGGCCGGCGTAGATTATGTAAATGAGGGGATACGCCGATTCCCGAACGTACGCCAGGCCTACGCCGTCGAATTATGTAGTTTCCGTAAGGGATAGGCCGCCTAAAGTTAGAGCTATGCTCTAGTGGCCTAGCCAATGTTAAGTATGGCTGCCGTTCCCGCCGCAAAATTCGAAATGTTAACGTCATTTGCGTAAGTCGTCCGCGAATCGGGATTTACGTCGTTTACGTCCACGTCGAAATCAATAGGCCCGTACGGCGTACTTAGCCGCAATGCGCACTGGGAAATGTAGGCGCCCGGCGCATGCACAGCGTCAAAAAACGTCAAAAAACGTGAGGTCAAGCCTCATTTCCATACAACACGCCCCCCTCCAAGTCATTTGAATTAGGCGCCCTTACGCCCGCTCATTGAGGCTACGCCGCCGTAGATTAGCAGGTAAGTGGTTTGAAAATCGCTACTAGCCTAACTAATTTACGGCGGTGTAGCCTAAACAGGCTAGGCTGCGCCGTCCTAAAGATAAGCCTTTCTACGTGAATCTACCTATTTGTATACCAAACTAAACACCCAACGACCCCTCCCCCTCTCACTGTCTCTTCATCAAAGTCCGCAGACTGGTAAACAGAAAGCTCATCGCGTTATCTGTATTTGGGGAAAAGGTGGAATGACAAACACTTGAAAGAGAGAGAGGAGGGGAAAAAAAAAAAACTGCGAGCGCGGTCACGGCCGCCTTCATTAACTGCGACTTAATCGATTCTCCACCGTCTCGGCCGGTGACGTCGCTTCGTTTGACCCAAAAGACAAGAATGAAATTTGATTATTTCACCGGCGAGGAGCAGCAGATAAAATGGAATTAATCTGTACAGTTTCCTCTGTTTATCTTTCAACTTCAAAGCGAAATCTTATCCGCAATTAATTCCTCTTTGCTAAGCGCGTGTTTGTGTGAAACGTTTCATTTTTCATAAGATATTAATTGGCGGAGAGTCCCGTCCATGGAGGAGCCCCGGAGAGAAAATTCCTCTAATTGGGAATCCGTCCCTGAGAGTCAACCTCGGGGGTCACTACAAATGTTATGTCCGGGGGGGGGGGGGGGGCTCCGGACTTGCCAGTACAAGGGGCCACAAAGTATAAATACTTACATGCTAGGAAAAATAATTAAATGTAAATTAATGAAAGTGTTTAATTAGATCTGTTCTCATTGTTTGTAATCAGAACAAAAGAAAAATACGTTTAGTAAAACAAATGAAAGAAATTCAAAATATCCCCCCTCCCCCTTACATCAGTGTCTCTATCAGTGTCCCCCCTTACATCAGTGTCCTTATCAGTGTCCCCCATACATCAGTGCCCCCTTACATCAGTGTCCCTCCTTACATCAGTGTCTCTATCAGTGCCCCCCTTCATCAGTGTCCCTATGAGTGCCCCCCCCTTACATCAGTGTCCCCCCCTTACATCAGTGTCCCCCCTTACATCAGTGTCCCCCTTACATCAGTGTCTCTATCAGTGCCCCCCCCTTCATCAGTGTCCCTATCAGTGCCCCCCCTTACATCAGTGTCCCCCCTTACATCAGTGCCCCCCTTACATCAGTGTCCCCCCCTTACATCAGTGTCCCCCCTTACATCAGTGTCCCCCTTACATCAGTGTCTCTATCAGTGCCCCCCCTTCATCAGTGTCCCTATCAGTGCCCCCCCTTACATCAGTGTCCCCCCTTACATCAGTGCCCCCCTTACATCAGTGTCCCCCCTTACATCAGTGCCCCCTTACATCAGTGCCCCCCTTACATCAGTGTCCCTCCTTACATCAGTGTCTCTATCAGTGCCCCCCCTTCATCAGTGTCCCTATCAGTGCCCCCCCTTACATCAGTGTCCCCCTTACATCAGTGCACCCCCCTTACATCAGTGTCCCCCCCTTACATCAGTGTCCCTCCTTACATCAGTGTCTCTATCAGTGCCCCCCCTTCATCAATGTCCCTATGAGTGCCCCCCCTTACATCAGTGTCCCCATCAAACTGCCCTCTAACATCAGTGCCCCCTTACATCAGTGTCCCTATCAGTGCCCCCTTACATCAGTGTCCCTATCAGTGCCCCCTTACATCAGTGTCCCTATCAGTGCCCCCTTACATCAGTGTCCCCATCAAAGTGCCCCTTACATCAGTGTCCCTATCAGTACCCCCCTCACCTTACATCAGTGTCCCCATTAAACTGCTCTCTAACATCAGTGTCCCTATCAGTGTCCCCCCTTACATCAGTGTCCCTATCAATGCCCCCATACATTAGTGTCCCCAGGATTGACCCCCCCTTACATCCATGTCCCTATCAGTGCCCCCCTTACATCAGTGTCCCCCCTTACATCAGTGTCCTTATCAGTGCCCCTTACATCAGTGTCCATATGAAAGTGTCCCCATCAAGTGCCCCTTAAGGGCAGCCATCACAAATTTTGGGGCCCCTTACACAGCTTTAGGCAGGGGAGCAGAGAGCTGGGGGGGGGGGTGCCGACGGAAAAAAACAAGTGTAATCTATTCACTCCTGACGCGAGATGAAAAAAGGGGGGGGGGGCCCTGGGGACCATCGGGCCCTTTACAGGTGTAATGCAAACATAATAAAAAATAAAACAGGAGGGGGGCCAGTCAGGCCCCTGGGGACCATCGGGCCCACTACCGGTGTAATGCCTGTACCCCCCTGATGGCGGCCATGAGGCTACCTACCTACAAGCTATGTACCTACATGACATATCACAGAGAACTCAGGTTTGTTAATATTAAAGGATTTCGGAATCCAGAGCTTTTCTTTTCCCTTTCGGATGGAGTATGGAAGGGTTAAACCCTATTAGATATAGAAAATAGGATTATACGTTCATAATTCAGAATATGAATCGGCATCTCAGGGTCGGGACATCTAAGGAATTAACACCTCGCTGCTAATGAGTCTCTGACAGTAACCCCCCCTCCCCCCCCCCCTCGGGCCCCATGATAAGACCCTGCTGGCTTCAGGCTATAGATAAAGGTAATAAATTATCACCTCACCAAGGGGCCACGCCATCAAAAGAATCTTCCCAGACTCTGCAACTGCTGGGAACCAAACTGTCTGGAATTATTATTCATTTTCCGAAGATCAGAGCGAACATGTTTCGTCTCTCATAAGATCTATAATATTAGCTGTGAGCAGATGAGTTATTTCTTCGGAAAGTACAAACTGTGTTGGATACAAAGTGACGTTTTCTCATAAAGCTGCATCACAGACTCTGCCTGATAACTGCTTTTACCCTCGATGAAGTCACATGGTGCAGTGATGAAACGCGTCGGGCGGAGCTACGTGACGTCATCACGTAAACCCAGAAGTGCAGGGAACAGCAGGTTTATTCAGGGGTGGACTGACAACTCATGGGGCCCCCTGGCAATAGAAGTCTATGGGGCTTACAGATGGCCACTACGCCAGGAGGCGGTGCAGAGGCAGGGCAGCTAAAATCTCAGGATTTTCAATATCAGAAGCATGTCGGTTTCGGACATATCAGGGACAGATGTAAAAAAAAACACAGGGCCAGATTCACAAAGAGTTACGCCGGCGTATCAGCAGATACGCCGACGTAACTCGGAATCTAAGCCCGTCGTATGTTTAAGTGTATTCTCAAACTGAGATACACTTAAACATGCCTAAGATTTACGCTGGCCGCTAGGTGGCGCTTCCATTGAGGTCGGCGTTGAATATGCAAATGAGTCGTTACGCCGATTCACGAACGTACGCTTGCCCGTCGCAGTAAATTTACGCCGTTTCCGCAAGAGATACGCGGCGTAAAGATAAACATGCCCCCTAGGTGGCGTATCCAATGTTAAGTATGGCCGTCGTTCCCGCGTCGCAATTTGAAAAATCTTACGTCGTTTGCGTCACTCGTCCGTGAATGGGGCTGGACGCCATTTACGTTCACGTCGAAACCAATGACGTCCTTGCGACGTCATTTAGCGCAATGCACATGGGAAAATTTTAGGGACGGCGCATGCGCAGTACGTTCGGCGCGGGAACGCGCCTAATTTAAATGCTCTACGCCCCCTACCCGGCTCATTTGAATTACGCAGGCTTGCGCCGGGGGATTTACGTTACGCCGCCGCAACTTTACAGGCAAGTTCTTTGAGAATAAAGCACTTGCCTGTAAAACTTGCGGCGGCGTAACGTAAATGTCATACGTTACGCCGCCGCAGTTTTGCGCGATTCTACGTGAATCTGGCCCACAGATTTTTACATACTGTCCGTGGTTTTACTGAGGCTGGCAACCCTGATGGGGCCCCCTAGTGGCATGGGGCCCTCGGGCAGTGCCCGAGAGTCCCAATGGTCAGTCCGCCCCTGGGTTTATTTGAGGCGATGCTGAAGCCCGGGTCTTAAGGGAGGCCGTACACGATTAATGTTACAGCGATCTTACTTTTGTGCACCAGTTTTAACCACTGTGCAAAGTGGTTCGATACCATGAAAAGACGTAACCCTACGTTGGACCCTTCCAGAGCCGTAGCAGCTGTGCGTGCGCCGGCTGCGTGGCCGGGGACCCGATGCGCGTGGCCGGCGGGCGCAATCGCCAATGGCCACCCGCGATCGTGAGCACGAGAGGCAGAACGGGGGGATTTGTCTGTGTAAACTTGAGACAACATGTATAACATGCAATAATGTTATTTTCCTAACTGAACCTAACTGTGGCTGCCCCGGTATACCTGCACAGGTGAAGTCTCTTTGAAACACACAAATCCGAGTTCTGACAGAGGAGAGGAGACACATCTGCTGTTTGTAGTAATTACGAACAGCGATATGTCTCCTCCCCCAGTCAGTCCCCTCCCCCCCACAGTAAGAAACGCTCACGAGGGAACACATTTAACCCCCTGATCGCCCCCCTAGTGTTAACCCCTTCAATGCCAGTGACATTAAACACAGTAATCAGTGCATTTTTTGAGCTCCGATCACTGTATAAAATGTCAACGGTCCCAAAAATTTGTCAAAAGTGTCCGATCTGTCCGCCGCAATGTCGCAGTACCACTAAAAAATGCAGATCACCATCATTATTTAAAAAATAATAATATACTTACCTCCACTGTGCAGCTCGTTTTGCACAGAGTGGCCCTGAATCCTGTCTTCTGGGGGTCCCTCGGCGGCTGTCTCGGCTGCTCCTCGCAAAAGCTTTCTACCTTCATGCGAGCGAGCTCGGCCCCGCCCCCCGGCGCGCCGTGTCATCCGCTGTGATTGACAGCAGCGCCAGCCAATGGCTGCGCTGCTATCAATCCACCCAGCCTAGCCAATCAACGGCCAGGCTGGGAACTGAACAAGATGACAAGCACACGCCCGGGACTTTCGAACGGTAAGGTAAGTAAAACGGAGGCTCGGGGGGCCGGTGCTTGCCATAGGATGCATTAAGGTAAAAAAACTTTTACCTTTACAACCCCCTTAAAGGGGTTGTAAAGGTTCGTGTTTTTTCACCTTAATGCATCCTATGGCAAGCACCGGCCCCCCGAGCCCTCGTTTTACTTACCTGAGCCCGGTCACCTGCTGTGCGCGTCCCCCGGTGTCCTCTTCTCCACAGAGTCCCGGCATTGATCGGATAGATTGATAGCAGCGCAGCCATTGGCTTGTGCTGCTGTCAATCAAATCCAATGACGCGGCTGCCGGGGGGGCGGGCCTGAGACATACACAATGGGCCAGATTCACATAGAGATACGACGGTGCATCTCCTGATACGCCGTCGTATCTCAGAGTTGCGTCGGTCGTATCTATGCGACTGATTCATAGAATCAGGTTACTCATAGATATGCCTAAGATCCGACAGGTGTAACTGTGTTACACCGTCGGATCTTAACTGCAATTTTAAAATGGCCGCTGGGGGCGTTCTCGCTGATTTACGCCGAGAATATGTAAATCAGCGAGATACGCCAATTCACAAACGTACGCGGGCCCGACGCAGTCACTTTACGCCGTTTACGCAAGGGTTTTCCCGGCGTATAGTTACCCCTGCTTCTATGAGGCGCAGCCAATGTTAAGTATGGCCGTCGTTCCCGCGACAAAATTTTTATTTTTTACGTCGTTTGCGTAAGTCGATCGCGAATACGGATGGATGTAATTTACGCAAACGTCGAAACCAATGACGTCCTTGCGACGTCATTTGGAGTAATGCACGCTGGGAAAATTTCCGGACGGCACATGCGCTATTCGATTGGCGCGGGGACGCGCCTGATTTGAATAGTACACTCCCCCTAGCCGCGGAATTTGAATTCCGCCGCCGCAAGTTTTGAGGTAAGTGTTTAGTTTTGTTACCCACTTGCCTCAAAAACTTGCGACGGCGGATCTAAAGATCCGCTAGCCTATGTGAATCTGGCCCTCTGTGTCTATGTACGCCGAGTGCATGAGAGGGGAGCTCGCCCGCAAGCTAACCCCCTCAGGAGAGAGCTTCCCATGGGGGTTAGCTATTGCAGGAAGGAGCCACAAGAGCCGCCGTGGGACCCCAGAAGACGTGGATCGGGGCCACTCTGTCTAAAACGAACTGCCCAATGGAGGTAAGTATAACATGTTTGTTATTTAAAAAATAAATAAAAAATTAAGCTTTACAACCCCTTTAAGTTTGCGTGCTCCAACCTTGGATTTGGGCCCCAATGCACTGGCCAGCAGGGGAGGGTTATACAGAGACTGTTAGACAAATGCCCCTTATACAGAGACTGTTAGACATTGCCCCTTAGTTGGGACCTCCCATAGTATAGGAATTAGAGGTCAGTCATTGGTCCTATGTTGGGACCTCCTATAGTATAGGGATTAGGGACATTCTTCTCACTGATCACCAATGTAAGGGACATTCTTCTCACTGATCACCAATGTAAGGAACATTCTTCTCACTGATCACCAATGTAAGGAACATTCTTCTCACTGATCACCAATGTAAGGAACATTCTTCCCACTGATCACCAATGTAAGGAACATTCTTCCCACTGATCACCAATGTAAGGGACATTCTTCTCACTGATCACCAATGTAAGGGACATTCTTCTCACTGATCACCAATGTAAGGGACATTCTTCCCACTGATCACCAATGTAAGGGACATTCTTCCCACTGATCACCAATGTAAGGGACATTCTTCCCACTGATCACCAATGTAAGGGACATTCTTCTCACTGATCACCAATGTAAGGGACATTCTTCCCACTGATCACCAATGTAAGGGACATTCTTCCCACTGATCACCAATGTAAGGGACATTCTTCTCATTGATCACCAATGTAAGGGACATTCTTCCCACTGATCACCAATGTAAGAGACATTCTTCTCACTGATCACCAATGTAAGGGACATTCTTCTCACTGATCACCAATGTAAGGAACATTCTTCTCACTGATCACCAATGTAAGGGACATTCTTCTCACTGATCACCAATGTAAGGGACATTCTTCCCACTGATCACCAATGTAAGGGACATTCTTCCCACTGATCACCAATGTAAGGGACATTCTTCCCACTGATCACCAATGTAAGGGACATTCTTCCCACTGATCACCAATGTAAGGGACATTCTTCCCACTGATCACCAATGTAAGGGACATTCTTCCCACTGATCACCAATGTAAGGGACATTCTTCCCACTGATCACCAATGTAAGGGACATTCTTCCCACTGATCTTAGCACATAAGTACCATATAATAATTATTATCAGGGCTCCTCCATGTTAAAACACAATGGGAAAGGCTGATCTAGAAAAATCTTCAAGCAGCCAGCAGATGGCACTGCAGCGCCACGTCCTCGGCGCCCATCAATAATAACATAATTCAGCCTTTGAAGGATAAATCTGCCAGTAAACAAATGCAATATATTGTGATATTTGTCGCCGGTCACTTACAGCCATAAACGCACACAATGCGCTGAGATACAAAAACCGTAAATCAGGAAAAAATGCGTCACGTGACTCACAATTTCTTTTTTTTTAATTTTCCGGTCGGCTGTAGAAAAATGTGATCTGAAATGTAATTTGCTGATGGAGACACTTTTCTGCATTTTCTTTTTTTTTTTTTATTAAATATTACAATGTATCCTAAGGGGGTTCTTCTAGCAAAAAAAACCTGATTGTCTGCTTCTGCACGGTGCGCCTTTCCTGAGCAGCCCTGAAATCTGAACCTTTATAAATGTAGCTTGCGTGTTCCTGGCTCCGCCTCCTGCGTTTTATCTTGTGTCAGGAAAGGGTTCACCCATTGGTGGTGCTGTCTGTCTCTTGGATCGCAGGTTTGGGCCCCGGGCCCTGTTAGATAAGTGTCTTCCTACACTCAGGACCTGTAGTGAGTGGACTCACCTGCTGGTGGCACTGTTGGATCTTTGGACCGTGGTACCAGTGTCCACCAGCGGGTGTCTTGCTACACTCAGGACCTGTAGTGAGTGGACTCACCTGCTGGTGGCACTGTTGGATCCTTGGGCCGTAGTACCGGTGTCCACCAGCTGGTGTCTTCCTACAGTCAGGACCTGTAGTGAGTGGACTCACCTGCTGGTGGCACTGTTGGATCCTTGGGCCGTAGTACCAGTGTCCACCAGCGGGTGTCTTCCTACACTCAGGACCTGTAGTGAGTGGACTCACCTGCTGGTGGCACTGTTGGATCCTTGGGCCGTAGTACCGGTGTCCACCAGCTGGTGTCTTCCTACAGTCAGGACCTGTAGTGAGTGGACTCACCTGCTGGTGGCACTGCTGGATCCTTGGGCCATAGTACCAGTGTCCACCAGCGGGTGTCTTCCTACACTCAGAACCTGTAGTGAGTGGACTCACCTGCTGGTGGCACTGTTGGATCCTTGGGCCGTAGTACCGGTGTCCACCAGCGGGTGTAGCTGTGGAGCAGACAGCACCTCCTGCGCTCAAGTGTTACTTGAGGCTAATTACAGGCATTCACATAAATACCCGGCTGATGATGGTTCTCATTGCCTTGGTATATCGTGTCTTTGTGCCCTGACCTGCTTGTCTGTGATCCTGAAATCTGTTACCTGATCCTGTCTCCCACCTGTTACCTTGTATCCCTGCTCTGCAGCCTGATCCATCCATCCTCTCCCTGCCCTGCAGCCTGATCCATCCATCCTCTCCCTGCCCTGCAGCCTGATCCATCCATTCTCTCCCCGCCCTGCAGCCTGATCCATCCATCCTCTCCCTGCCCTGCAGCCTGATCCATCCATTCTCTCCCCGCCCTGCAGCCTGATCCATCCATCCTCTCCCTGCCCTGCAGCCTGATCCATCCATTCTCTCCCCGCCCTGCAGCCTGATCCATCCATCCTCTCCCCGCCCTGCAGTCTGATCCATCCATCCTCTCCCTGCCCTGCAGCCTGATCCATCCATCCTCTCCCTGTCCTGCAGCCTGATCCATCCATCCTCTCCCTGTCCTGCAGCCTGATCCATCCATCCTCTCCCTGCCCTGCAGCCTGATCCATCCATCCTCTCCCTGCCCTGCAGCCTGATCCATCCATCCTCTCCCTGTCCTGCAGCCTGATCCATCCATCCTCTCCCTGTCCTGCGGCCTGATTCATCCATCCTCTCCCTGCCCTGCAGCCTGATCCATCCATCCTCTCCCTGTCCTGCAGCCTGATCCATCCATCCTCTCCCTGTCCTGCAGTCTGATCCATCCATCCTCTCCCTGTCCTGCGGCCTGATCCATCCATCCTCTCCCTGCCCTGCAGCCTGATCCATCCATCCTCTCCCTGCCCTGCAGCCCGATCCATCCATCCTCTCCCTGCCCTGCAGCCGATCCATCCATCCTCTCCCTGTCCTGCAGCCTGATCCATCCATCCTCTCCCTGCCCTGCAGCCTGATCCATCCTCTCCCTGCCCTGCAGCCTGATCCATCCATCCATCCTCTCCCTGTAATGCAGCCTGATCCATCCATCCTCTCCCTGTCCTGTGGCCTGATCCATCCATCCTCTCCCTGCCCTGCAGCCTGATCCATCCATCCTCTCCCTGCCCTGCAGCCTGATCCATCCATCCTCTCCCTGCCCTGCAGCCCGATCCATCCATCCTCTCCCTGCCCTGCAGCCCGATCCATCCATCCTCTCCCTGTCCTGCAGCCTGATCCATCCATCCTCTCCCTGCCCTGCAGCCTGATCCATCCTCTCCCTGCCCTGCAGCCTGATCCATCCATCCATCCTCTCCCTGTAATGCAGCCTGATCCATCCATCCTCTCCCTGCCCTGCAGCCTGATCCATCCATCCTCTCCCTGTCCTGCAGCCTGATCCATCCATCCTCTCCCTGCCCTGCAGCCTGATCCATCCATCCTCTCCCTGTCCTGTTGTTCCTTACCCCATCTGCTGATCTCCCGCTGATGACCCTGGCCTGTCTTAGGTCAGTGATTCTGGAACTGCCCTTTGTCTATCTTCTGATCCTCTGTGCATGACCCTGGCCTGGCTATTGTTTATGATTCTGGACGTATTTCCCATTTATTGTACATTTCTGTCTGTTGTTATTTGTGGGTCTCTGTCTGTTGGCAGGTTTATTGCACATGGTGTCATATTGGAGGTGATTATATTTATATTATTCACCTTACATGCGTTTGGTTTCCTCTGCTGCAATCCACACAGCCTGGTCAAACCTGCTCTATGACACCCCGTCTCAGCATTTGGCAGCACACAAGAGGACAGAACTCCCCCCGCCAGATCCTGTGCTTCTTCGCGTAGCTTTGGAGAGACTGCAGAAGTTGGCAGCAGAAAGGAGGAGAGAACTCCACATACAGATCCTGTGCCTCTCTGTGCAGTCGCAGCACCCCCTCGTCTCTGCCTCCCCCTGGCCTCAGCATTCAGCAGACTCTGGCAGCTGACTTCAGCCCTCCTCTGGTCATCCTCCAGACCCTGCAATTGCTACTTCCCAGCTCCGCCCCCAGCTTCTTCCCGGCAGCAGCACAAGGTAAGGAGGGTGCACTGTGATGTAGGGAACGGTGACTTCTGAAGGTGGTGGAGGCCTCCTGGTATCTGATGTAAGGAGGGGGGGGGGTGTTCTGTACATCTAGTCTTACAGATACAACTGGCCCTTTGGGGGGAAAACATAATACTTATGTGGCCCGTGATGAAATCGAGCCTGCAACATACAGTATAAGACAGTCCCTTAAAGGAGGGATGGGAAAGGATCATGGGCATCTGCAGGTAGGGGCAAGTGCCCCCCCCCCCCTGGAATCAGGGATTGGATCGGCACATTCTGAACAGTGGCGTCACTATGGGGGTTCTTTCTACTGTCACAGTGCCGCCGAGTTCTCTGCTGGACTGAGCAGGGAAAAGAGCTGCAGTCACTACACTGATGGGGGGCCTTGACAGCACTTTGATGGTGTCACCCCGCTGGCTGCCCGCACCCCCATAGTGACGCCACTGTGCTGAATGTGCCGATTCAATCCCTGATTCCAGTGGGAGGGGGGCACTTGACCCCCCTTGCCCCTACCTGCAGACGCCCCCATGATCCTTTCCCATTCCTCTTTTTAGGGATTGCCTTATACTGTATGTGGCATACATTAAAAAAATAGAATCCCGTTTCCTCCATTGCATGGTGGGAAATAATGGAAATTTTGCATACAATCATAATTTCCAGTAAAGACAAAATCTCTCTTTCTCTTTTTCTCTCTTTTTTTCTCTTTCTCTTTTTTCTCTTTCTCTTTTTTCTCTTTTTTCTCTTTCTCTTTTTTCTCTTTTTTCTCTTTCTCTATTTTCCTGCAGTAGTTTGTGTCTCTGCCCCTCCCACAATGGGGAGATTTCCTGCAGTAGTTTGTGTCTCTGCCCCTCCCACAATGGAGAGATTTCCTGCAGTAGTTTGTGTCTCTGCCCCTCCCACAATGGTGAGATTTCCCCCAGTAGTTTGTGTCTCTGCCCCTCCCACAATGAGGAGATTTCCTGCAGTAGTTTGTGTCTCTGCCCCTCCCACAATGGTGAGATTTCCTGCAGTAGTTTGTGTCTCTGCCCCTCCCACAATGGTGAGATTCCCTGCAGTAGTTTGTGTCTCTGCTCCTCCCACAATGGGGAGATCTCCTGCAGTAGTTTATGTCTCTGCCCCTCCCACAATGGGGAGATTTCCTGCAGTAGTTTGTGTCTCTGCCCCTCCCACAATGGAGAGATTTCCTGCAGTAGTTTGTGTCTCTGCCCCTCCCACAATGGTGAGATTTCCCCCAGTAGTTTGTGTCTCTGCCCCTCCCACAATGAGGAGATTTCCTGCAGTAGTTTGTGTCTCTGCCCCTCCCACAATGGTGAGATTTCCTGCAGTAGTTTGTGTCTCTGCCCCTCCCACAATGGTGAGATTCCCTGCAGTAGTTTGTGTCTCTGCTCCTCCCACAATGGGGAGATCTCCTGCAGTAGTTTATGTCTCTGCCCCTCCCACAATGGGGAGATTTCCTGCAGTAGTTTGTGTCTCTGCCCCTCCCACAATGGGGAGATTTCCTGCAGTAGTTTGTGTCTCTGCCCCTCCCACAATGATGAGATTTCCTGCAGTAGTTTGTGTCTCTGCCCCTCCCACAATGGGGAGATTTCCTGCAGTAGTTTGTGTCTCTGCTCCTCCCACAATGGGGAGATCTCCTGCAGTAGTTTGTGTCTCTGCCCCTCCCACAATGGAGAGATTTCCTGCAGTAGTTTGTGTCTCTGCTCCTCCCACAATGATGAGATTTCCTGCAGTAGTTTGTGTCTCTGCCCCTCCCACAATGGTGAGATTTCCTGCAGTAGTTTGTGTCTCTGCCCCTCCCACAATGGGGAGATTTCCTGCAGTAGTTTGTGTCTCTGCCCCTCCCACAATGAGATTTCCTGCAGTAGTTTGTGTCTCTGCCCCTCCCACAATAAGGAGATTCCCTGCAGTATTTTGTGTCTCTGCCCCTCCCACAATGATGAGATTTCCCCCAGTAGTTTGTGTCTCTGCCCCTCCCACAATGAGGAGATTTCCTGCAGTAGTTTGTGTCTCTGCCCCTCCCACAATGGTGAGATTTCCTGCAGTAGTTTGTGTCTCTGCCCCTCCCACAATGGTGAGATTCCCTGCAGTAGTTTGTGTCTCTGCTCCTCCCACAATGGGGAGATCTCCTGCAGTAGTTTATGTCTCTGCCCCTCCCACAATGGGGAGATTTCCTGCAGTAGTTTGTGTCTCTGCCCCTCCCACAATGGGGAGATTTCCTGCAGTAGTTTGTGTCTCTGCCCCTCCCACAATGATGAGATTTCCTGCAGTAGTTTGTGTCTCTGCCCCTCCCACAATGGGGAGATTTCCTGCAGTAGTTTGTGTCTCTGCTCCTCCCACAATGGGGAGATCTCCTGCAGTAGTTTGTGTCTCTGCCCCTCCCACAATGGAGAGATTTCCTGCAGTAGTTTGTGTCTCTGCTCCTCCCACAATGATGAGATTTCCTGCAGTAGTTTGTGTCTCTGCCCCTCCCACAATGGTGAGATTTCCTGCAGTAGTTTGTGTCTCTGCCCCTCCCACAATGGGGAGATTTCCTGCAGTAGTTTGTGTCTCTGCCCCTCCCACAATGAGATTTCCTGCAGTAGTTTGTGTCTCTGCCCCTCCCACAATAAGGAGATTCCCTGCAGTATTTTGTGTCTCTGCCCCTCCCACAATGATGAGATTTCCTGCAGTAGTTTGTGTCTCTGCCCCTCCCACAATGGGGAGATTTTCCTGCAGTAGTTTGTGTCTCTGCCCCTCCCACAATGGGGAGATTTTCCTGCAGTAGTTTGTGTCTCTGCTCCTCCCACAATGATGAGATTTCCTGCAGTAGTTTGTGTTTCTGCCCCTCCCACAATGGGGAGATTTTCCTGCAGTAGTTTGTGTCTCTGCTCCTCCCACAATGGTGAGATTTCCCGCAGTAGTTTGTGTCTCTGCCCCTCCCACAATGATGAGATTTCCTGCAGTAGTTTGTGTCTCTGCCCCTCCCACAATGGTGAGATTTTCCTGCAGTAGTTTGTGTCTCTGCCCCTCCCACAATGGTGAGATTTCCTGCAGTAGTTTGTGTCTCTGCCCCTCCCACAATGGGGAGATTTCCTGCAGTAGTTTGTGTCTCTGCCCCTCCCACAATGATGAGATTTCCTGCAGTAGTTTGTGTCTCTGCCCCTCCCACAATGGGGAGATTTCCTGCAGTAGTTTGTGTCTCTGCCCCTCCCACAATGGGGAGATTTCCCTGCAGTAGTTTGTGTCTCTGCCCCTCCCACAATATTAAATATATTTACTTATTTATTTATAAAATACCAAAGGTCTACTTTCCCTTTAAGTTGGACGTCGCACATCTACACCAAAAAGAAATGATTCCCGTTCAGAAATAAACCTTCCCATCAATATAAAATAATTTCCCCAAAAATACGTTGTGAAGGTGAGATCCCTGCAGAGGTCACGGCCTGTTCTGGGCTGACGCGGCCCCCGGAACACGAGCGAAACGCGTCTCTTCCCGCCATTATCTCGGCTCTCACCGGTAATTACAATTCATTAGAATCCGGACTTTATCTTTTCGGCGTTGTGGCCGAATCCGTCAGAAGATTAATATGTGAACACGGCTGATAAGTGAGTCAGATGACATTTCCATCTTCTCTCCATTATTATAGACGCACAGCGCCTCTTCTGATTGGAGGGGCGGCGCCAAACGCGGCTCTGCCGTTTTCATTCCTGTATTATTCAGGATTTATAGTGGACGTGTAATTGGAAACATTGTATATTCCTGAACGTCCTTGTTTCTCCTAAACAATTGTAACCACTTTAGGGCACCGCCCCCTAGCAGGCGCTGCCCCCCCCTGTGCATATATATATATATATATATATATATATATATATATATATGATTCTGCACAGGGCTGGGACAAGGGGTGGGCAGGAGGAACGGTTGCCCTGGGCACTGTGGTTTTATGTGAGGTGGGGGGGGTGTGAAAATTGCTAGGAGTGGGGATTTATGTTGGGAGAGTGGATGGGGGAAGAAGATTTGTGCTAGGAGGGGGGATTTGGGGGCTGGGGGTTGTGCTAGAAGAGGTGATACAGTGAAGGGCAGAGGAGGGGAATTTTTTTTTTGGGGGGGGGGAATCTGTGCTAGGAGTGGGGAATTTAGAGTGTGACCATTGTGAGACCGTTGTGACCATTGTGAGACCAGTGTGACCAGTGTGGGACTAGTGAGACCAATGTGACCAGTGTGGGACTAGTGAGACCATTGTGAGACCAGCGTGGGACTAGTGTGACCATTGTGAGACTAGTGAGACCATTGTGAGACCAGTGTGACCATTGTGGGACTAGTAAGACCAGTGTGGGACCAGTGTGAACATTGTGAGACCAGTGTGACCAGTGTAACCATTGTGAGACCAGTGTAACCATTGTGAGACCAGTGTGACCATTGTGAGACCAGTGTGACCATTGTGAGACCAGTGTGACCATTGTGAGACCAGTGTAACCATTGTGAGACCAGTGTGACCATTCTGAGACCAGTGAGACCAGTGTGGCCATTGTGAGACCAGTGTGACCATTGTGAGACCAGTGTAGCCATTGTGAGACCAGTGTGGCCATTGTGAGACCAGTGTGGCCATTGTGAGACCAGTGTGGCCATTGTGAGACCAGTGTGGCCATTGTGAGACCAGTGTGGCCATTGTGAGACCAGTGTGGCCATTGTGAGACCAGTGTGACCATTGTGAGACCAGTGTGACCATTGTGAGACCAGTGTGACCATTGTGAGACCAGTGTGACCATTGTGAGACCAGTGTGACCATTGTGGGACTAGTAAGACCAGTGTGGGACCAGTGTGAACATTGTGAGACCAGTGTGACCAGTGTAACCATTGTGAGACCAGTGTGACCATTGTGAGACCAGTGTGACCATTGTGAGACCAGTGTGACCATTGTGAGACCAGTGTAACCATTGTGAGACCAGTGTGACCATTCTGAGACCAGTGAGACCAGCGAGACCATTGTGAGACCAGTGTGGCCATTGTGAGACCAGTGTGACCATTGTGAGACCAGTGTGGCCATTGTGAGACCAGTGTGACCATTGTGTGACCAGTGTAACCATTGTGAGACCAGTGTGACCATTGTGAGACCAGTGTAGCCATTGTGAGACCAGTGTGGCCATTGTGAGACCAGTGTGGCCATTGAGACCAGTGTGGCCATTGTGAGACCAGTGTGGCCATTGTGAGACCAGTGTGGCCATTGTGAGACCAGTGTGGCCATTGTGAGACCAGTGTGACCATTGTGAGACCAGTGTGACCATTGTGAGACCAGTGTGACCAGTGTGAGACCAGTGTGGCCATTGTGAGACCAGTGTGGCCATTGTGAGACCAGTGTGACCATTGTGAGACCAGTGTGGCCATTGTGAGACCAGTGTGGCCATTGTGAGACCAGTGTGGCCATTGTGAGACCAGTGTGACCAGTGTGAGACCAGTGTGGCCATTGTGAGACCAGTGTGGCCATTGTGAGACCAGTGTGACCATTGTGAGACCAGTGTGACCATTGTGAGACCAGTGTGACCATTGTGAGACCAGTGTGACCAGTGTGAGACCAGTGTGGGACTAGTAAGACCAGTGTGAGACCAGTGTGGGACCAGTGAGCGCAATGGACCGCAATGAAAGCGCCACCTATCGGTCAGCCTAAAAATGACACTTTAGGATACCAGTCACCAGTGTGACCATTCTGAGACCAGTGAGACCAGCGAGACCATTGTGAGACCAGTGTGGCCATTGTGAGACCAGTGTGACCATTGTGAGACCAGTGTGGCCATTGTGAGACCAGTGTGACCATTGTGTGACCAGTGTAACCATTGTGAGACCAGTGTGACCATTGTGAGACCAGTGTAGCCATTGTGAGACCAGTGTGGCCATTGTGAGACCAGTGTGGCCATTGAGACCAGTGTGGCCATTGTGAGACCAGTGTGGCCATTGTGAGACCAGTGTGGCCATTGTGAGACCAGTGTGGCCATTGTGAGACCAGTGTGACCATTGTGAGACCAGTGTGACCATTGTGAGACCAGTGTGACCAGTGTGAGACCAGTGTGGCCATTGTGAGACCAGTGTGACCATTGTGAGACCAGTGTGACCATTGTGAGATCAGTGTGACCATTGTGAGACCAGTGTGACCATTGTGAGACCAGTGTGACCATTGTGAGACCAGTGTGACCATTGTGAGACCAGTGTGACCATTGTGAGATCAGTGTGACCATTGTGAGACCAGTGTGACCATTGTGAGACCAGTGTGACCATTGTGAGACCAGTGTGGGACCAGTGTGACCATTGTGAGACCAGTGTGACCATTGTGAGACCAGTGTGAACAGTGCGGGACCAGTGAGACCAGTGTGGGACCAGTGAGCGCAATGGACCGCAATGAAAGCGCCACCTATCGGTCAGCCTAAAAATTACACTTTAGGATACGACGGTGTAAGACACTTACGCCGCTCGTATCTGAGCCTAATTTAAGCGTATCTGGCCTAAGTCTTTCTGAATCCACCTATTAGTCCGGAGGGTTCAATATTGAGTTGGCCCCGCCCTTTGCAGCTATAACACCTTCAAGTTGCACAAGTTGAAATTGTAATTTTCAAATTGCGCAACGCCCCCCCGTCAAAACGGTAGATAAAAGGGTTAAAAGATGAAGGAGCTGCGTGCCCAGTAAGTGATTTAATAATGCTTAGAAATCGGAGGGTGTACTGTCACTTTAAGACAAGCGGCGGAGACCGCCACCCACCTGTTTTTCAGTTAACGTTAAAGCGCGCGGAGGACGCCATTCCAGGTCGGTTCGGTGTTTATTTAATTTTGTCGCTCCATTTGCAGCCCATCGATTTCACTTAGGATAGCCCCATACTGTGATCATAAGCTATTAAAAAAAAAAAATCCCCACCATCGAGCCGCGTTCGGCGCCCGCCGCGCCATCTTGAAAACGTCCTCTGTACCTGAGAGTCATTTTGTTTTCCCGTATTAATTATCTAATTTGTGGCTTGTACATGCTGAGACGAAAACCGCGAATCTTGTGGTTTCCTCCAGGACGCGGCGCCGCGCTCGTATTATAATGGATGGCGCTATTAACGATCAGTGTGTCATTCGTTTTAATTATTAGTTCATTAGCAGCCTGACTGATCTGCCTGAGGTTAGATGATTGCTGCAGGGCCGTAATCCTTCTCCCTAATCCTTCTCTCTTTATACGCCGCTCTGGCGGAGGTTTGGCGAGTTTTTATTAAAGGCGCCTTCCAAAAATTTGAAAAAAGAAAGTCTTACAATTAATTTTTTATTTTATTTGAAAATGGCGAAGCTCATCCTGCCGGCCCAATCCGTGAACTCCGAGCATCGTCCAGAACACTGACCACCAGTGACATATAAACGTGGCCACTAGGGGGCTTGTGTGGGAAGGATTAAGAAAAGTGGGCCGGATTCAGAAAGAGATACGCCGTCGTATCTCTGAGTGCGCTCGGTCGTATCTATGCGCCTGATTCAGAGAATCAGGTTACGCATAGATCTCCCTAAGATCCGCCAGGTGTAAGTGTCTTACACCGTCGGATCTTAGGCTGCAATTCCAGGCTGGCTGCCAGGTGGCGCTTCCGTATTTTTAAGCGAGGAATATGCAAATGAGGATTTACGCCGATTCAGAAACGAACGACCGCCCGGCGCTTTTTTTTTACGTCGTTTGCGTTCTGCTTTTTCCGGCGTATAGTTACCCCTGCTTTAATGAGGGGTAGCTAATGTTAAGTATAGCCGTCGTTCCCGCGCCGAGTTTTGAAATTTTACGTTGTTTGCGTAAGTTGTTCGCGAATACGGCTGGACGTAATTTACATTCACGTCGAAAGCAATGACGTCCTTGCGACGTCATTTAGATCAATGCACACTGGGATATGTACACGGACGGCGCATGCGCCGTTCTAATAAAACGTAAAAAACGCGGGGTCAACACAAATTTAAGTAAAACACGCCCCCTACATCCCCATTTGAATTACGCGGCCTTATGCCGCAACACATACGTTACGCTGAATAAAGAACTTGCACCCAAAGTTACAGCGGCGTAACGTATCTCAGATACGTTACGCCGGGCGGACAGATACGCCAATGTATCTGAATCCAGCCCAGTATCTCCAAAAAGAAACAATGTAACAAAAAAATGATAATAACAATAAGCAAAACAAACCATCAACATGAATAGTGAGTAACCCTTAACCACTTCAGCCCCGGACCATTTGGCTGCCAAATGACCAGGCCACTTTTTGTGATTCGGCACCGCGTCGCTTTAACTGACAATTAGCTCTAAAAACAGAGGCCCAGATTCTCGTACAATTGCGTTAAACTGGGCGGGCGTAACGTATCTGATTTACGTTACCCTGCTGCAAGTTTTACAGGCAAGTGCTTTATTCTCAAAGAACTTGCCTGTAAAGTTGCGGCGGCGTAGCGTAAATCCCCCGGCTAATTCAAATTAGCCGGGTAGGGAGGGCGTGGAGCATTTAAATTAAGCGCGTTCCCGCGCCAAACGTACGGCGCATGCGCCGTCCGTAAAATATCCCAGGGTGCATTGCTCGAAATGACGTCGCTAGGACGTCATTGGTTTCGACGTGAACGTAAATGGCGTCCAGCCCCATTCACGGACGACTTACGCAAACGACGTCAATTTTTAAATTTCGATGCGGGAACGACGGCCATACTTAACATTGGTTGCCCCTCATATAGCAGGGGCAACTTTACGCCGGGACAAGCCTAACGTAAACGTCGTAACTTCACTGCGTCGGCCACGCGTACGTTCGGGAATTCGCGTATCTAGCTAATTTGTATACTCGACAGGGAAAACGACGGAGGCGACACCTAGCGGGCAAAAAAAAAATTGCATTTAAGATCCGACGGCGTAAGAGCCTTACGCCTGTCGGATCTAATGGTTATCTATGCGTAACTGATTCTAAGAATCGGTCGCATAGATACGACGGCCCAGATTAGGACTTACGATGGCGTACATGGCGTTGCGCCGTCGTAAGCCCTTTGAGAATCTGGGCCAGAGAGAATTGACTTTAAAGATTTGCCTCTCATTCACTTCAATGGGGTTTGCAATAAAGTTCCCAATCTGCAGGTACTCAGATGAGTTTACTGAACGCACCCCGCAAATCGAACGCAGGCGGATCGGCCCATCGCTACCCCCAGTGGTGAGGCTGGAGTTCAGCGTTGGGTCAGCACTTTCCTTTTCATACATTACATGCGTGTTCTCTTGAAGCTTTTTGCAAAAACACATTCAAGGTCAGCTACTTATCCGAATGGTGAGCAATTGCCGTTAATTCACACGCCGACACCACTTTCAGCACTAAAAGCAAAACGCGTAAACAAACTGTATGGAAATAATTAGCGCCCGGCAACAGGAAATGCACTTTAAAAGCGACCCTCTAAACACAGTGTCATATACTAATAATAATAATAACGAAGGCCTATCTGTATACGGGCGATCCAATATAAATGGCTTGCTCTGAGGTAGGAGCGGCAATTATTGGCGGGGAGTTGGACGCAGTTGAAGTGACGTGACGAACGCATTCACATGTCTGCAAATTCGGAATTTTAATGCACAGCCCATTGAGGTAAATGAGAGGCAGATCTTTAAAGTCAATTATCTCTGTTATCTGGGCTAATGGAGCGTATTGACCGACCGAAAGGACTTGGATCACAGAGGTGCTGCTTCTGTGGAATAAAAAATGCACATTAATAGAAGATGATAGGAAACCCACCAGTGGCGGCTGGTGCTCAAAATATTTGGGGGGGCGCAAACGTAAAAAAAAAAAAAAAAAAAATTGCAGCCTCACTGTGCCCATCAAATGCAGCCACTGTGCCATCAATTATCACCACTGTGCCATGCCATCAAATGCAGTCACTATGCCATCAATTCGCACCACTGTGCCATGGCATCAAACGCAGTCACTGTGCCATGCCATCAAACGCAGTCACTGTGCCATGCCATCAAACGCAGTCACTGTGCCATCAATTGTCACCACTGTGCCATGCCATCAAACGCAGCCACTGTGCCCCTCAATTGTCGCCACTGTGCCAATTGTCGCCACTATGCCCCTCAATTGTCGCCACTATGCCCCTCAATTGTCGCCACTGTGCCAATTGTCACCACTGTGCCCTTTGTCACTACT
The DNA here is from genome assembly GCF_905171775.1 of Rana temporaria. Classification (NCBI taxonomy): domain Eukaryota; kingdom Metazoa; phylum Chordata; class Amphibia; order Anura; family Ranidae; genus Rana; species Rana temporaria. The sequence goes on from NC_053499.1 coordinate 3,284,333, forward strand.
GTGCCCATTGATGCCACTGTGCCCATTGTCGCTACTGTGCCCTTTAATTGTTGCCACTGTGCATGTCACTGTGCACTTTAATTGTTGCCACTGTGCCCATTGTCACTGCTGTGCCCATTGATGCCTCTGTGCCCTTTGTCGCCTCTGTGCCCATTGTCGCCGCTGTGCCCTGTAAAATGCACTTACCTTAATCCTTCAACGTCCCTCGATGTCTTCTCCCGCCTTGGTGACGCTTCAGCCAATCAGCTTACCGATAACCATAATCAGGGAACCTGATTGGCTGAGACGGCTGTCAGTCTTATCCAAGGAACGCACCCCCCCCCCCCCGTACGTCCCGAGGATAAGACATCCGGGAGACGAGGGCTGTACCCGGAAAGCCGCTGGCTCTGATAGGCACTTCCGCATAGCCAACCAGCTGCCTTTATTCAGGTGGTCGGCGCTCAATTTCCAGCCACCTGATTAGACCAGCAGCAGACGCCGGCAACAATAACATACATTCATGCAATGCATGAATGTATGTTATTAGACTCAGTGGCGGGCGAGAGCCAGAGGGGGCGGCGCTCCAGCGCCCTCTATGGATGGACCGCCGCTGAAACCTACTAAGATAAACTTTCCCTTAGACCACTGGTCATCAACCCTGTCCTCAGGGCCCACTAACAGGCCAGGTTTTATGTATTACCTTGGGGGCGGCGCAGACTAGAATACTGCAATCACTGAGCAGCAAATGATATCCCCTGGGATGTGTTTTAGTTATCTTGCAAACCTGGCCTGTTAGTGGGCCCTGAGGACAAGGGTTGATGACCACTGCCTTAGACTACTTGTCCCACACACCTGGTAGTGGTGACAGGGGATGGGGGGACAGAGTTGCCGGCAGTGGCTGTTGGGTGTGAGGGGCAGATGACTGTGGACCGCCAAGTAAGAACCAGTTGAAGGAACATGGTGGCACTGCATCAAAAGACAGGAGACTTGCTAGGACACAAGCTGAAGGTCATCAGTAGTTGGGCAGATTGGTACCATGTCAGAGGAAAAGAACAGCATCAGGATACACGGCAAGGTCAGCAACAGGCAGACAATGAGGTACAGGAACATAAAAATTACTGTTCCGCCTATCACGGAACAGCCTAAGGAGGAGGTGCGGCTTTTGAATAAAGGATGGCCGCTGTCTGACATCTCTGCAAACAGGAGAAGGTAGGGAGATCGTCAAGGCATGTTTACAGATGGCACAGTGAGGCATGTATGATGGCACAGTGAGGCATGTATAATGGCACAGTGAGGCATGTATAATGGCACAGTGAGGCATGTATAATGGCACAGTGAGGCATGTATGATGGCACAGTGAGGGGTAGTCTTATACGGCGAGTATATCTCAAAACCAACATTTTAGCTGAAAAATTAGGGGGTCGTCTTATACGCCCAGTCGTCTTATACGCCGGCAAATACGGTAAGGAAGAGGCAGCTTCAGAACAGAGGCCAAGGTCAGCAACAGCCAGACAGTGAGGTACAGGATAGAGGCCAAGGTCAGCAATAGTCAGACAGTGAGGTACAGGAACATAAGGAAGAGGCAGAGTCAGGATAGAGGCCAAGGTCAGCAACAGCCAGACAGTGAGGTACAGGAACATAAGGAAGAGACAGCTTCAGAACAGAGGCCAAGGTCAGCAATAGTCAGACAGTGAGGTACAGGAACATAAGGAAGAGACAGTGTCAGAACAGAGGCCAAGGTCAGCAATAGCCAGACAGTGAGGTACAGGATAGAGGCCAAGGTCAGTAATAGTCAGACAGTGAGGTACAGGATAGAGGCCAAGGTCAGTAATAGTCAGACAGTGAGGTACAGGATAGAGGCCAAGGTCAGCAACAGGCAGACAGTGAGGTACAGGAACATAAGGAAGATGCAGTGTCAGGATAGAGGCCAAGGTCAGCAATAGTCAGACAGTGAGGTACAGGAATATAAGGAAGAGGCAGAGTCAGAACAGAGGACAACGTCTGCAACAGGCAGCCAGTGAGGTATGGGGACACAAAGAAGAGGCGGTATTGGAATACAGGCCAGGGTAGCAAGGTATTCATTAAAATAAATCCAGGGCAATCTCTAAACGGCAGCCTAGCTGGGTTAGCGCCTCCCTGTGGAACTATGTAGAAAGGCAGTTGCTCGGCATGGCACCCAGAAGATCACGGCTATCATTGTGCCTATCGCACCTAAACTATATTGTCAAAACTATTGCCAGAAGTCCTGGCTCGCAGTCTCCACTTTAATTCATCCCAAAGGTGTTCTATCGGGTTGAGGTCAGGACTCTGTGCAGGCCACTCAAGTTCCTCCACGCCATCCATGTCTTTATGGTCCTTGCTTTGTGCACTGGTGGGCAGTCATGTAGGAACAGGAAGTAGCCGTCTCCAAATTGTTCCCACAAAGTTGGGATCATGAAATTGTCCAAAATGTCTCGGTATGCTGAGGCCTTCACTGGAATTAAGGGGCCAACCCCTGAAAAACAACCCCCACACCATAATCCCCCCTCCACCAAATGATTAGGACCAGAGCACAAAGCAAGGTCCATAAAGACATGGATGAGAGAGTTTGGGGTGGAGGAACTTGACTGTCCTCACCTGTCAATGGTCCCAAAAAAGTGTCAAAAGCGCCCGGACACGAGTGTAGCGTTCAGAATCAATGTATCCTCTTAAAAACAATGGGCCGGATTCACAAAGCACTTATGCCGACGTATCTCAAGATACGCCGCGTAAGTGTAACCATGCCCCGTCGTATCTGTGCGCCGTGCCCACAATCTGAGATACGCCTAAAAATAGGCTTCCTTTGACTGACGTAACTTGCCGACGCCGTCGTATCGTGGGCGCATATTTACGCCGGGCGCATTTGCCGCTCCCATTGATTTTCTATGCACATATGCAAATGAGGGAGATACGCCGATTCACGGAACGTACTTGTGCCCGGCGCATTATATTCGCGCTTTGCGTAAGTTGTACGTCCGGCGTAAAGTTATTCCCCATATAGGAGGCGCAACCCATGCAAAGGTATGGACCAGGGAACACAGCCGTCGTATTTTACGTCGTTTACGTAGTACGTGAATATGGCTAGGCGTAGGTTACGTTCACATAGTAGGCAGTGATTCGACGTATCTTAGGCAGTTGTTTTGACGTGATTCTGAGCGTGCGCACTGGGATGCGGCCACGGGACGGCGCATGCGCCGTTCGTTTTAAGTACTTCTATGGCGCTTGGCCCATCATTTGCATGGGGTCACGCCTCATTAGCATGGCTCACGCCCACTTCCACCTACGCTGCCTTACGCCGAGGAAACCCAGCGTAGATTTGAGAGCGAGTGGGAGCGAGTGCTTTGTGAATCCAGTGCTTGCCTCTCTGCGCAGCGTCGGCGTAGCGTTTAATCGATACGCTACGCCGGCATAAATATGCGCCAATGTATGTGAATCCGAGGCAATAACTTTAAACCAAAACTATAAATTGCGACCTTTTAGGAACCCGCCCCTCGCCGATCATTTAATTCCCGCGCACAATGGACGGCGTCCTGATGTACCCAGCCGCCTCCATCTGACATGAATATTGTGGCACGGAATGCAATTATCAGCGGAGACGCAGAATAGAGGATTCCACGAAGGGAGGAATAAATGGCGGACGGCGCGGAATCATTTTTCGGCGTAGAGGAACGTCTTATCTGGAATTAACAATACAGATGATTGTGCGGTTAATTATACCCGTGTATTCCCGTCGTCTGCTCGCGGAGTCCCCATTTGTCAGGCAGAACCGGACGCGCCGCGTATCCGCGCCGTAATGTATTACTGAAATTAGCATGGAGGTGATTGTACGGGTAATTGCGTTTGTGGTTGACTCGCCTGATACATTGTTACCGGCTCTCCCTCTTCTCATTCTCGGGTGTAATTGTATCTTTTGTCATCCCGGTATCCAGGATTGGATATCGCTTCCCCGGCGTCTCTCGCTGGAAATCCGGAATTTTCTCTCATTGACGGCTTAACTTTACTACTGAAGGGGAGGCACGGCCCTCTGCTGGACAGAACTTGTTTGGCGCTTTTTATGAAAAGTGGGAGTGGCAACTTTCAAAATCTGACCTCCGGCCTTGTCAGAAAAAATGAATCAGACCGAGACAGAGGCACAGTTAAAGCGGAGCTCCGCCCTAAAGTGGAACTCCTGCTGATCAGAACCCTCCCCCCCTCCGGTGTCACACTTGACACTAAGGTTGTCCCAATACTGATACCAGTATCGGTATCGGGACCGATACCGAGTATTTGCGGGAGTACTTGTACTCCCGCAAATGCCCCCGATGCCTAAATAGAATACTTAAACCCTCTACCCCCCCCGCCGCAGCCGCTTAGTTAATACGGGCGGGGAACATTACAGCTTTCATTTGAATAGCTGTAGTGTTTCCCGCCGTGCCGCGTATAGACACTCCCCCCTGCTCGGCATTGTCCAATCCCGAGCAAGGGGGAGTGTCTATACGCGGCGCGGCACACTACAGCTCTTCAAATGAAAGCTGTAATGTTCCCCGCCCGTATTAACTAAGCGGCGGCGGTGGCAGCAGCGTTGCGGCGGCATCTAGGTATGGGGGACATGGCTGCATATATGGGGGACATGGCTGCATATATGGGGACATGGCTGCATATATGGGGGACATGGCTGCATATATGGGGGGGACATGGCTGCATATATGGGGGACATGGCTGCATCTATGGGGGGACATGGCTGCATATATGGGGGATATGGGGGACATGGCTGCATATATGGGGGACATGGCTGCATATATGGGGGACATGGCTGCATATGTGGGGGGACATGGCTGCATATGTGGGGGACATGGCTGCATATGTGGGGGGACATGGCTGCATATGTGGGGGGACATGGCTGCATTTGTGGGGGGACATGGCTGCATTTGTGGGGGGACATGGCTGCATATGTGGGGGGACATGGCTGCATATGTGGGGGACATGGCTGCATATGTGGGGGGACATGGCTGCATATGTGGGGGGACATGGCTGCATATGTGGGGGACATGGCTGCATATGTGGGGGGACATGGCTGCATATATGGGGGGACATGGCTGCATATATGGGGGACATGGCTGCATATATGGGGGGACATGGCTGCATATATGGGGGGACATGGCTGCATATGTGGGGAGACATGGCTGCATATGTGGGGAGACATGGCTGCATTTGTGTGGGGACATGGCTGCATTTGTGTGGGGACATGGCTGCATTTGGGGACACATTTAAAAAAAAGTATCGGTATTCGGTATCGGCGAGTACTTGAAAAAAAGCAGCAGAGTGACGAGCGATCGCTCATCCTCTGCTGCGGACGGCGCTGGACTCCAGGACAGGTAAGTGTGCCGATATTAAAAGTCAGCAGCTGCAGTATTTGTAGCTGCTGACTTTTAATAGGCCTGGGGAGCAACTCCAGTCAAGTGGCCCATAGAGCGTGGAAAAGTGATGGATCGAGGAAAACAGTCGAAGATTTTTTCATGATCACAAGAGTCCGCACAGAGGCCCCCCCTTACATCAGAGTCCGCACAGAGGCTCCCTTACATCAGAGTCTGCACAGAGGCCTCCCCATATACATCAGGGTCTGCACAGAGGCTCCCCTTACATCAGAGTCTGCACAGAGGCCTCCCCATATACATCAGAATCCGCACAGACCCCCATATGCATCAGAGTCCGCACAGACCCCCATATGCATCAGAGTCCGCACAGACCCCCATATGCATCAGAGTCCGCACAGACCCCCATATGCATCAGAGTCCGCACAGACCCCCATATGCATCAGAGTCCGCACAGACCCCCATATGCATCAGAGTCCGCACAGACCCCCATATGCATCAGAGTCCGCACAGACCCCCATATGCATCAGAGTCCGCACAGACCCCCATATGCATCAGAGTCCGCACAGACCCCCATATACATCAGAGTCCGCACAGACCCCCATATACATCAGAGTCCGCACAGACCCCCATATACATCAGAGTCCGCACAGACCCCCATATACATCAGAGTCCGCACAGACCCCCATATACATCAGAGTCCGCACAGACCCCCATATACATCAGAGTCCGCACAGACCCCATATACATCATATATGATGTAAGGGGTGTTCTGGGAAACTTGATTTAAGGTTGCATGCTGTAGACTATTGTGTAAAGAGGGTCTCTGCTCACCAAAGCCTGCCCCCCCCTCCCCTTTAACAAAGTCCACAGAGCACCCCTTTTTATACACTGGGAGGCAGGAGAGACTAGAGAGGATGAGCTTTCCAGGATGGAGGCTGATTTATGTTAAGCCGCCACAATTTTTTGAGGCAAGTGCTTTATTCAGAAAGCACTTGCCTCTAAAGTTGCGGCGGCGTATCGTAAATCCGTTTCGACGTTAACGTAAATTACGTCCAGCCATATTCGCGAACGACTTACGCAAACGACGTAAAAAATTCAAAACTCAGCGTGGGAACGACGGCCATACTTAACATAGGATACACCGCACTTACCCCTCCTATAGCAGGGGTAACTTTCCGCCGGAAAAAGCCGAATGCAAACGACGTAAAAAAAAAGCGCCGGACGGTCGTTCGTTTCTGAATCAGCGTAAATGCTCATTTGCATATTCGACGCATAAAACATATGGAAGCGCCACCTAGCGGCCGGCCTGGAATTGCAGCCTAAGTCACTTACACCTGTCGGATCTTAGGCATATCTATTCTATTCATAGAATCAGGCGCATAGATACGACGGCCGGACTCAGAGATACGACGGCGTATCAGGAGATACGCCGTCGTATCTTCTTTCTGAATCCGGCCCAATGTCCTCCTTCTGTTTAACTTTAATAAAAATACTGAACAAGGAAAAGCGCTAGATAGAGTCTTGTATTAAGTTTTGTATCTAGTGGTAAAATATTGTTCAAACAGATTGAAAAATCCGGTGACCCCGGTCTTCTTCGTCTTCTTCTTCTTCTTCGTCTTCTTCTTCGTCTTCTTCTTCGTCTTTTTTTTTTTTTTGCTTCATTGTCCATCCCGTTCATTTTGTGAAATGAAGAGCACTTTTCATAAAACAAACCTTAGCGGCTTCGGCCGAATCCATTTTTCTTACAATACCTTTTATTTTGCCGCTCCGGAGACAATTACGGCTTCGCCTCTTACTGCCTCTGGTCATCCTCCATTCCTCTGTGTTCCCAAATATTACCCTTTCGGCGCGACGCTCTATCAGGTTTTCATTTTATATTGTATATAAAAAGCACTTTAGTGCCCACAGTGGAAGAGCTTTTATGTCTATATGTTTTCAATTTTTTTTTTCATTTAACCCAAACTGTGGCTTTGCAATCGTTTTGCCCATTTTGTATGTACAGTTCTATGACTGCAAGTTCCCGTCTGCTACATTAAGTGTGTGCTTGAGAAGTGTAGAAGGGCTTTTGGCCCTGAAAGTTATAAATTAGCTGGAAGCCAAACATCTCTAATAAAATGACAGGTCCCTGGCATGGGCGTCCGCAGAACTTTTTTCACAGGGGGGGCATCATTTTAGGGTCACCCATGCGCCACCCCTTTTCGACAATGTCATTATCACATTGTCATGGTCAGAAACTGTAGGCATAGTACAGTCGTTAGGATAAGTAATGAATAATGACCGACAGGCCCTCTTACCAGACCCAGCGAAACTACAGCAGTGATCCCTCCGGGTTCCCCAGGGCTGATTCTGGTCAATAGTGTAGCATGTCTGTCCCCTTGCAGTGGCTCAGTCTTTCTCTCTCTGGTGGCACTGGGTAGTGTGGCTCTCTCTCTGGCGCTGGGTAGAGTGGCTCCCTCTTTGGCGCTGGGTAGAGTGGCTCTCTCTCTGGCGCTGGGTAGTGTGGCTCTCTCTCTGGCACTGGGTAGTGTGGCTCTCTCTCCGGCGCTGGGTAGTGTGGCTCTCTCTCCGGCGCTGGGTAGTGTGGCTCTCTCTCCGGCGCTGGGTAGTGTGGCTCTCTCTCTGGCGCTGGGTAGTGTGGCGCTCTCTCTCTCTCTGGCACTGGGTAGTGTGGCTCTCTATCTGGCGCTGTGTAGTGTGGCTCTCTCTCTGGCACTGTGGCTCTCTATCTGGCGCTGGATAGTGTGGCTCTCTCTCCGGCGCTGGGTAGTGTGGCTCACTCTCTGGTGCTGGGTAGCGTGGCTCTCTCTCTGGCGATGGGTAGTGCGGCTCTCTCTCCGGCGCTGGGTAGTGTGGCTCTCTCTCTGGTGCTGGGTAGCGTGGCTCTCTCTCTGGCGCTGGGTAGTGTGGCTCTCTCTCTGGTGCTGGATAGCGTGGCTCTCTCTCTGGTGCTGGGTAGTGTGGCTCTCTCTCTGGCGATGGGTAGCGTGGCTCACTCTCTGGTGCTGGGTAGCGTGGCTCTCTCTCTGGCGATGGGTAGTGTGGCTCTCTCTCCGGCGCTGGATAGCGTGGCTCTCTCTCTGGTGCTGGGTAGCGTGGCGCTCTCTCTGGTGCTGGGTAGCGTGGCTCTCTCTCTGGTGCTGGGTAGCGTGGCTCTCTCTCTGGTGCTGGGTAGCGTGGCTCTCTCTCTGGCGCTGGGTAGCGTGGCTCTCTCTCTGGCGCTGGGTAGCGTGGCTCTCTCTCTGGCGCTGGGTAGCGTGGCTCTCTCTCTGGCGCTGGGTAGCGTGGCTCACTCTCTGGTGCTGGGAAGCGTGGCTCTCTCTCTGGCGATGGGTAGTGTGGCTCTCTATCTGGCGCTGTGTAGTGTGGCTCTCTCTCTGGCACTGTGGCTCTCTATCTGGCGCTGGATAGTGTGGCTCTCTCTCCGGCGCTGGGTAGTGTGGCTCACTCTCTGGTGCTGGGTAGCGTGGCTCTCTCTCTGGCGATGGGTAGTGCGGCTCTCTCTCCGGCGCTGGGTAGTGTGGCTCTCTCTCTGGTGCTGGGTAGCGTGGCTCTCTCTCTGGCGCTGGGTAGTGTGGCTCTCTCTCTGGTGCTGGATAGCGTGGCTCTCTCTCTGGTGCTGGGTAGTGTGGCTCACTCTCTGGCGATGGGTAGCGTGGCTCACTCTCTGGTGCTGGGTAGCGTGGCTCTCTCTCTGGCGATGGGTAGTGTGGCTCTCTCTCTGGCGCTGGATAGCGTGGCTCTCTCTCTGGTGCTGGGTAGCGTGGCGCTCTCTCTGGTGCTGGGTAGCGTGGCTCTCTCTCTGGTGCTGGGTAGCGTGGCTCTCTGGTGCTGGGTAGCGTGGCTCTCTCTCTGGCGCTGGGTAGCGTGGCTCTCTCTCTGGCGCTGGGTAGCGTGGCTCTCTCTCTGGCGCTGGGTAGCATGGCTCTCTCTCTGGCGCTGGATAGCATGGCTCTCTCTCTCTGGCGCTGGGTAGCGTGGCTCTCTCTCTGGTGCTGGGTAAGCGTGGCTCTCTCTCTGGCTTCCGCGCAGCACACGCCTCTTGCTTTGTCCTGTAGCACTCCTTCATCTTTTTTCCAGGCTGCAGTCTCTCAATCTCTCTCTTGATAGAACTGTAGCCTCCTTCCTGTGAAAAATGGGGCCGCCAATCATCGGGACTACATGTCCCATGATGCTCTTCTTTCCTAGTCTCTTTTGATTGGTCCTCAGTTATGGCCAATGGGGAACGAATGGAGCGGGCAGGAAGCTGGGTGGGAAACCTGGTGAGAAATGCTGTCTCTTCTCCCTGACAGGACAAGGGGGGGGGGCGGGGGAACCTCTGACAGCCTGCAGCTCACCTTTCTCGTGACACAGCGCTGCCGAGTTCTCTGCAGGGAAAAGAGCCCGCAGTCACACTACACTGATGGGGGGCTTGACAGCACCTTGATGGTGTCACCCCCGCTGGATGCCCGCACCCCATAGCGACGCCACTGTGCTGAATGTGCCGGTCCGATCCCTGATTCCAGGGGGGGGGGGGCCCTTGCCCCTACCTGCAGATGCTCATGACCCCAGATGCATACCCCACATGGCACACAAGGTGGAAACCTTCTCTGCTTCATATATCTCAGGAAATGTCCCCAGCTAATGGAGCTGAACAAGATCAAGTCAAGGATTGAAATGAACTGGGTTAAGGCAGGGCTGGCGATGAGAGGGCACACCTGGGCACTGCCCAGGGGCCCCAGCTGCATGAGGGGCCCCTGCACTTTCCCCAAAGCAATGCTTGGGGTAGCTTGGGTGGCTATAGTGCTAGATGGTATATGGTTTCAGTGCTGGGGGTATATTTGGGGTGTAGAGAGGTCAGAGTGCTGGGCGGATATCTGGGGTGTAGAGGGGTCAGAGTGCTGGGGGGATATCTGGGGTGTAGAGGGGTCAGAGTGCTGAGGGGATATCTGGGGTGTAGAGGGGTCAGAGTGCTGGGGGATATTTAGGGTGTAGAGGGGTCAGAGTGCTGGGGGGATATCTGGGGTGTAGAGGGGTCAGAGTGCTGGGGGGATATCTGGGGTGTAGAGGGGTCAGAGTGCTGGGGGGATATCTGGGGTGTAGAGGGGTCAGAGTGCTGGGGGGATATCTGGGGTGTAGAGGGGTCAGAGTGCTGGGGGATATCTGGGGTGTAGAGGGGTCAGAGTGCTGGGGGATATTTAGGGTGTAGAGGGGTCAGAGTGCTGGGGGGATATCTGGGGTGTAGAGGGGTCAGAGTGCTGGGGGGATATCTGGGGTGTAGAGGGGTCAGAGTGCTGGAGGTATATCTGGGGTGTAGAGGGGTCAGAGTGCTGGGGGATATCTGGGGTGTAGAGGGGGTCATAGTGCTGGGGGATATTTAGGGTGTAGAGGGGTCAGAGTGCTGGGGGGATATCTGGGGTGTAGAGGGGTCAGAGTGCTGGGGGGATATCTGGGGTGTAGAGGGGTCAGAGTGCTGGGGGGATATCTGGGGTGTAGAGGGGTCAGAGTGCTGGGGGGATATCTGGGGTGTAGAGGGATCAGAGTGCTGGGGGGATATCTGGGGTGTAGAGGGGTCAGAGTGCTGGGGGGATATCTGGGGTGTAGAGGGGTCAGAGTGCTGGGGGGATATCTAGGGTGTAGAGGGGTCAGAGTGCTGGGGGGATATCTAAGGTGTAGAGGGGCCAGAGCATTACTTTGCCCAGGGGCCCATGATGCGATTAAGATGGCCCTGGGTTAAGGGCATAATCGCTAGGGGGAAAAACCCTTTGGGGCCCCTTCCCTTGGTGTCCCTAAGCCTATGCTTTGGCCTAATGCCTAATCCAGCCCCGGTTTGTCCGGCTGCGGTTGCGAGACGAAGGAAACTGCAAAGATTTTTTTGGAGGTCCTCCATCCACCTTCTCTAATTCCAAGCCGGTAATAGCAATATCCCCGTATCTGTGCGAAATTCCCAGCGCTCCGCACTGAAGCGCGGATATCGGCAGGCCGCTCCCGCCGTGCAGACGATCGCTCTGTGTGAGCCGCATATTAAGCGCCGGAGACAAGAACATGACAGTCCCGCCGTTTCCTCCTCTGGAATAACTTTGGCGGCAGCGAGCCGGGGAAGATCTCCCACCAGCCACTCTACTGGCCTTCGTTTCCTCCGCTCCGATAATCCCCTCAAAATATTCCGTATTCATCCCGAGATCGTTTTATGACTCACGAAACTCCGCGGCAAAAATAGAAATCTCATCGGATATTTTTTTTTTTATTCTTTCAAACATCTTCAAATGTAATTTTAAAGCTGAACTCCGGGGACAAAATGTTACATTTAAATACATTCTTCGAAAGGCGCACGGAATATAAATCCACTTTGTGTGCAGCAAATGTCTTCGGAAAACCGAGAGATATTACACTATGACATCATCACGGTGCTGTGCGCAGAGCAGAGCTGTGGGAGGGGCCGGGCAGGCCACACCCACACTGTAGAAAACTACAGGAGTGGGGGGGCGGAGACAAGACCAGTCATCTGCACAATGAGAAAGAGCAGCAATGAGCGGTCTTTAACCACTCAGGAAGATTTAACCCCCCATTCCTGACCAGGCCATTATTATTTTTGTTGCGATACGGCAATGTGTTACGTTACCCAATTCAGCAGTCACTATATCTGGTCTCCCCAGGAGCCTGCAGTCACTGTATCTGGTCTCCCCAGGAGCCTGCATTCACTATATCTGGTCTCCCCAGGAGCCTGCAGTCACTATATCTGGTCTCCCCAGGAGCCTGCAGTCACTATATATGCTCTCCCCAGGAGCCTTCAGTCACTATATCTGGTCTCCCCAGGAGCCTGCATTCACTAGATCTGGTCTCCCCAGGAGCCTGCATTCACTATATCTGGTCTCCCCAGGACTCTGCAGTGACTATATCTGGTCTCCCCAGAGCCTGCATTCACTATATCTGCTCTCCCCAGGAGCCTGCAGTCACTATATCTGGTCTCCCCAGGACTCTGCATTCACTATATCTGGTCTCCCCAGGAGCCTGCATTCACTAGATCTGGTCTCCCCAGGAGCCTGCAGTCACTATATCTGGTCTCCCCAGGACTCTGCATTCACTATATCTGCTCTCCCCAGGAGCCTGCATTCACTATATCTGCTCTCCCCAGGAGCCTGCAGTCTCTATATCTGCTCTCCCCAGGACCCTGCATTCACTATATCTGGTCTCCCCGGAGCCTGCAGTCACTATATCTGCTCTCCCCAGGAGCCTGCAGTCACTATATCTGGTCTCCCCAGGAGCCTGCAGTCACTATATCTGGTCTCCCCAGGAGCCTGCAGTCACTATATCTGGTCTCCCCAGGAGCCTGCATTCACTATATCTGCTCTCCCCAGGAGCCCGCATTCGCTATATCTGGTCTCCCCAGGAGCCTGCATTCACTATATCTGCTCTCCCCAGGAGCCTGCATTCGCTATATCTGGTCTCCCCAGGAGCCTGCATTCACTATATCTGCTCTCCCCAGGAGCCTGCATTCACTATATCTGCTCTTCCCAGGACTCTGCATTCACTATATCTGCTCTCCCCAGGACTCTGCAGTCACTATATCTGGTCTCCCCAGGAGCCTGCATTCACTATCTCTGGTCTCTCCAGAGCCTGCAGTCACTATATCTGCTCTCCCCAGGAGCCTGCATTCACTATATCTGCTCTCCCCAGGAGCCTGCATTCATTATATCTGGTCTCCCCAGGAGCCTGCATTCCCTTTATCTGATCTCCCACAGTACACAGAACATGGAAATGCAATTATTTTTGTAAATATAAACTGCTAAATACCTTTTCTCATCAGCAGTCTTGTGACTTCTATCAGTGTCTAGCTGGTTAAAGCTTGTAGGAGGAGTTTCCAGCACTAGCAGTACACACCAAACTGAGCACGTGCAGAGTGCCCTCAAGGCTCTGTACCATCAGGAGATGCTTCGGGGACAGTGGATAAAAAGACTTAGGCTGGCGTATCAGTAGATACGCCGGCCTAAGTCTGAATGTGCGCCGGCGCTAATTTAAGCGTATTCTGGAAACCAGATACGCTTAAATTAGGCTCAGATACGAGCGGCGTAAATGTCTTACACCGTCGTATCCTAAAGTGTAATTTTTAGGCTGACTGCTAGGTGGCGCTTCCATTGCGGTCGGCGTAGAATATGTAAATCACTAGATACGCCTATTCACGAACGTACGCCCGGACGACGCAGTACAGATATGCCGTTTACGTAACGCATTATCAGGCCTAAAGTTATTCCATCAAATAGCTGGAATAGTAATGTTAAGTATGGCCGTCGTTCCCGCGTCGAAATTGGAAAATGTTACGTCGCTTGCGTAAGTCGTCCGTGAATAGGAATTTACGTCATTTACGTCCACGTCGAAACCAATAGGACAGTGCGGCGTACTTTGCCGCAATGCACACTGGGATATGTAGGCGGACGGCGCATGTGCCGTTCGTAAAATACGTCAATCACGTAAGGTCACCCCCCATTGCCATAAAACACGCCCCCTCAGCTAAAGTTGAATTAGGCGCCATTACGCCCGCCCGATTTACGCTACGCCGCCGTAACCTAGCAGGCAAGCACTTTGTGAACCATGTACTTGCCTCGCTAACTTACGGCGGCGTAGTGTAAACACGATACACTACGCCGCCGCAACGATACGCCTGCCTACCTAAATCTAGCTATAAGTGTGTAAAATATGAAACAATGTATCTTACACTCGGACACAATTTACTTTATAATATAGCGTGGAAAGCGCGGATAGAAGTTGGCTGCTGACTTGCCTGGAGAAAAATAAAAATTATTTATTAATAATAAAAAATGTACGAGCGTCTGAGACCGTAAACAACAAGCAGGGGGAGGGGCCGGCTCTCAGACCTTTTCTGTATCCGTATATTTTAATAATCCACGCGTTTCTTTATAGGACCAAATATTATAAAAAAAAGAAGAAGAATAAAAGTTGATTTTTATAAATTAGTTTCTGATATTTTTTAAATGTACGGTGGCACGTTCGGGCGCCATGACAGCAATTTTTCAGAGATCATTCGATTCACATGTTTTTTCGTCTGACATTAGCAACTCGCGGCAGGACAGATAAGAGAAGACTTGACTTTGTTTTGTTATAGCTAGATTCAGGTACATTTGCTTAACTTTGCGGCGGCGTAGCTTAAGGAATTTAAGCTACGCCGCCGTAAGTTAGCGAGGCAAGTACATGATTCACAATGTACTTACCTGCTAAGTTACGGCGGCGTAGCCTAAATCGGCGGGCATAAGGGCGCCTAATTCAAATGTGTTTGAGGGGGGCGTGTTTTATGTTAATGGGGCTTGACCTTAAGTTTTTTACGTTTTTTGAGAACTGCGCATGCGCCGGGCGCCTACATTTCCCAGTGTGCATTGCGGCTAAGTACGCCGCGCGGGCCTATTGATTTCGACGTGGACATAAACGACGTAAATCCCGATTCACGGACGACTTACACAAACGACATAAAAAATTCGAATTTCGACGCGGGAACGGCGGCCATACTTAACATTACTATTCCATGTAGGGCTAAGCTCTAACTTTAGGCGGCCTATTTCTAACGTAAATGGCGTAAAAGTACTGCGTCGGCCGGGCGTACATTTGTGAATCGGCGTATCTGCTCATTTACATATTCTACGCCGACCGCAATGGAAGCGCCACCTAGCGGCCATCCGAAATATTGCAATCTAAGATAGGACGGCGCAAGCCGCCGTATCTTAGATATGTTTAAGCGTATCTCTGTTTGAGCATATGCTTAAACATAAGTCGGCGCAGATTCTGAGTTAGGTCGGCTTATCTACTGATAAGCCGGCCTAACTCTTAGGCCCCATTCACACCTAGGCGTTTTTACGCCTGAAGCGCACTGCTCACAAACGCCAGAGGGGAGAATTAACATTATTCCCTATGGTGACTGTTCACACCTGAACGCCCAAACGCCTGTCGCGCGAAGCTCAAACAAGTCCCGGACCTTTTTTTGTCGCGCGTATCGTGCGGTTTGGGCGTATTTGAGCGTTTTTTTTTCCCATAGAAAGTAATGGGAAACGCGCGAATTGAGCGTATCGCGCGACAACGGGCGTTTGCTACGGGCGTTTCGTCGCTTTAATAAATAGAACTTGTCGCCCATGCAGAAGATTAAAAAAATCTACCAACATAGCAACAAGTGATGAAAAGATGATAATTTTTCCTATTGGCTAAAATAAAAAACGCTGAAGTACAAAAACGTTGCACGACGCTGTATGCAAACGCGCAAATACGCGCGACAAAACGCCAGAAAAAAACGCCCAAAAAAACGACCGACGCTCAGGTGTGAATGCAGCCTTACTGAATCTACCTATTAGTCAGCACCAACCAACCCCCCCCCCCTCCGTCCCGCTTATCTCGCGGCAGGAGAGAGAAGAGAAGAGATGACACTTTTGTTACCACAACCCCCCCGCCGCTTATCATCTTGTGGCAGGAGAGAGGAGGCCCCTTTGGTTCTCTGCTCCAGGTGGACCCTGCCTAAAGCTGTGTTAGGGGCCCCAAAATTTGTGATGGCTGCCCTGGCCTTAATCTAGGCTTACCTGTAGGTGTAACTTGCCCCCGAGGGTTTACAACCACTTTAAAATTGATCATTTGTGCTGAGAAGCACAGTACAGATCACACGAGGGGTGCACATGCACATACTAGCCAGAGGTGGCAGTAAAGAGCTCGATGTCTGAGCTCAGTGACACGAGAACAGCAGAAGCCGCGAGATCGCTTCTATACTGCACAGGACGGCTCCCCTTCACCCGTCCTGCCTTCTTCTGGCCCGAGCCGGCCCCCGGGGGCGCCCCGAGGCCCCTTACACTTGTGACTCCCTTACACCTGGGTGGGAATCAGCGCAGCTCCCCTCCCTACACTTCTCCAACTTGGCCCCGGACCAATGTTCAGATTTGCAGCAACAAGCCGCCATCACTCGCCCTCCTCCGAAGGTTTGGCGTTGCACATAATTAATCTTTCAGCTACGTCTCGCTTCTGCGTTAAACGAGTAAATTAAAATTCCCACGCGAGCCGCCTTCCGATCGCGCTCCATATGGCTCTCCTACATTGAAGGTAATTCCGCTTCGCAGAGAAAAGCTTTCGGGAGCCGCACAGGAATCTCCTTATTGGATTAGCCGAGTCCGTTTTCCCAAAAAAAGCTTGGGGGGCTTACCGAGACATTTCAGCATCTTCCAGCTTGCTAAGCGCTGACAATTCTTCTAGGAGGTTCTCCTCTCTTTCCAGTCATATTTCTGGGGTGGTTTAAAAGGAGAGGCACGGAGGGGAAGTGTAACGGGATTCAGTGAAGGGCATGGTGACAGGTCCTCTTGACAGCCAAACACAAACAAATGCACTATATTGTCAAAAGTATTGGGACGCCTGCCTTTACACACACATGAACTTTAATGGCATCCATGGGCGTCCGCAGGTAGGGGCAAGGGGGGTCGAGTGCCCCCCCCCCTGGAATCAGGGATCGGAGCCGGCACACTCAGAACAGTGGCGTCGCTATGGGGGTGCGGGCAGCCAGCTGGGTGACATCATCAAGGTGCTGTCAACCCCCCCGTCAGTGTAGTGTGACTGCGGGCTCTTTTCCCTGCTCAGTCCAGCAGAGAACTCGGCGGCGCTGTGTCCAACGAGAAAGGCGAGCTGCGGGCTGTCAGAGGTTTCCCCCGCTAGCCCCCCCTTTCTCCTGTCAGGGAGAAGAGACGGCGGCTCTCACCAGGTTCCCCTCCCAGCTTCCTGCCCGCTCCGTTCGTTCCCCATTGGCCATAACTGAGGGCCATTCAAAAGAGACTAGGAAAGAAGAGCATCATGGGACATGTAGTCCCGATGATTGGCGGCCCCATTTTTCACAAGAAGGAGGCTACAGCTCGATCAAAAGAGAGATTCAGAGACTACAGCCTGGAAAAAAAGATGAGGGAGTGAGTGCTACAGGACAAAGAAAGAGGAGTGTGCTGTGTGGAAACCAGAGAGAGAGCCACGCTGCCCAGCACCACCAGTGAGAGAACTACGTTGTCAGCACCACCAGAGAGAGAGAGAGAGACACGCTGCCCAGCACCACCAGAGAGAGAGAGCCACGCTGCTCAGCACCACCAGTAAGAGAACTACGTTGTCAGCACCACCAGAGAGAGTGCCACGCTGCCCAGCACCACTAGAGAGAGCGCCACGCTGCCTAGCGCCACCAGAGAGAGCCACGCTACCCAGCTCCACCAGAGAGAGCCACGCTACCCAGCGCCACCAGAGAGAGCGCCGCGCTGTCCAGCACCACCAAAGAGCCATGCTACCCCGCGCCACCAGAGGGAGAGCCACGCTGCCCAGCGCCACCAGAGAGAGAGCCACGCTGCCCAGCACCACCAGAGAGAGCGCCACGCTGCCCAGCGCCACCAGAGAGCGCCACGCTTTCCAGCACCACTAAAGAGAGCCACGCTGCCCAGTGCCACCAGAGAGAGATCCACGCTACCCAACGCCACCAGAGAGAGCGCCACGCTGTCCAGCACCACCAGAGAGTGAACTACGCTGTCCAGCACCACCAAAGAGAGATCCACGCTGCCCAGCACCACCAGAGAGAGTGCCACGCTGCCCAGCACCACTAGAGAGAGCGCCATGCTGCCCAGCGCCACCAGAGAGAGCGCCACGCTGCCTAGCGCCACCAGAGAGAGCCACGCTACCCAGCTCCACCAGAGAGAGCCACGCTACCCAGCGCCACCAGAGAGAGCGCCGCGCTGTCCAGCACCACCAAAGAGCCACGCTACCCCGTGCCACCAGAGGGAGAGCCACGCTGCCCAGCGCCACCAGAGAGAGATCCACGCTGCCCAATGCCACCAGAGAGAGCGCCATGCTGTCCAGCACCACCAGAGAGTGAACTACGCTGTCCAGCACCACCAAAGAGAGCCACACTACCCAGCACCACCAGAGAGAGAAAGACTGAGCCACTGCCAGGGTACAGACATGTTACACTACTGACCAGTCGCCCCCGGGAAACCCTGAGTGAGCGATCGGCCAGCCGGAGGGATCACTGCTGTAGTTTCGCTAGGTCTGGTAAGAGGGCCTGTC